>NW_004524775.1:77330-83752 GCF_000260255.1 Octodon degus | reverse complement strand
CAGGCTGGTCTCAACCTTGGAATGATCCTCCTGCCTCAGCCTCCAGAGTGCTGGGGTGACAGGCATGGGCCACCATTGCCCCACTTACGTTTTGTCCTAATAATTCCTGATCAGCCCCTCTATATTTAGACATATATTGAAAGTATCTTTAGAATATGTGATTAATTACAACTTCAGCAGTAAGGTTAGAATAAGCCATTTGCCCTCCTCATTTTCCTTTTTGGTCCTATTTTATGATAGTAGATATTCTCACCTCTTCTTGGTGAAGAACTCATTTTTACGTATCCAGTGATTCTAAAGCGGTATACATCATAAAGCGTTGCTTAGCATTAGGGTGTGGAAATGTTTTAAAACTTAGAAGAATATAAACTTAATGTGACTAACTTTTGAAAATGTCACAAAGCTGATACCCGCTGAGGCATAATCCTGACTGGCTCCATGTGAGGGTCCTCCCCCATCACACCACAGCTGTACACAGTGCCAATTAGATTTAGTATTTTGGTTTTTTGAAGTATTCTTATTATATGAGACTTACTTTTTAACTAATATTTGGGGTTTTAAAAGCTATTATTTGGGTTCCCCCCCCCAGTTTGTACATGATACAAAAATCAAAATATAGTGTTAGGTAGTCTAAAGATGTACAATTAATTTTTATTGCATAATCCAGTATATTTCTGGTGAAGAACCACAGACTCGGTAGCATCTTATTCCTGTAGTTCAGCTGAGGACTGGTAAAGCATCATCTTCTCAACTTAGGTTTCCTATAGAAGAAGCCGAGGCCAGGAGGATGACTCATTTAAGCCCAGTCTTGGCAAATTGCCAAACCCACCCTCTCAAAAATAAAATACTGTAGAAGTTCTGGGGACATAACTGTGTGAAGGCTCTGGGTTTGAGCCCCAGTAATGCCAAAACATCCCACCAATTCTATTATGTCTACTGAAGCTTGGTGATGGACTGTTTGTTGGAAAATGGACATAAAACTGTTAAGTTGTAAAGTACAATTGTATTATGAAAATGGATTCAGTTCTAACCTTAGGGACAAATCTGGCTGGCTGGCCACTACCTGCATCTGTCAGTAGCACGAACTGCTGTGGACTGCGCCTCCCGGAGGACAGACACGCGCCTCGTGCCTCTGTTTCCCAAATGCATTCTGCTTGCATATGTCAGGGAAATTAGGTTTATTTAGTCAAATTTTCAGAAATGTCAGTCTGCAGTGCCAAATTTCAGCTCTTTTCCCATAATACTATCATAGATGGTAGTACAGTAACGTGCCCAGCCTCTGGTTGCTTCCCTAAGTGGTACAAACTTTTGCTAGTAAATGTAAACTACAGCTGTTGAATACCTAATGGCAGCTTGCATTCACAAGTGAAGGCTTGTGAAAATTGTGGGGTTTTGCAAAACCATTTTATCCCAAGTTGTCTGAGTTTACATTCTTCTGCAGTTCTCTTTTAGTGTGCTCTGTCATTCTATCTTGCTTGTACGAAGCTTTGATTCCATCCCATCAATATCTACATTGTGGTTTTCTGCACTTTCTCAAAGGCACTCAGCTGGTCAGGATCTTTGTATCACAGAGTTGGCAGTCACAGCCCCAGTTCATTCTCCTCAACATGGGATATAAAAACCTCTTTTAGTCTAAGCACAGCGTCAGTTTAGTTGCTTTGTACTTTGGTCACTTCTTTAATGGTAAAGCCTGTTGTGTGGAAGTAGAATTCACTTTACTCACATTAGCTCTAGTCCTGTTACAAGGCACAGACCATTTCACCACCCTAAAGGACCTACACCTGGGGCTGGGAGAAGACCTCATGTTGTCAGCGTGTAACTGGGTAGACTCATTTGTATAAGATATTTTGGAAATTTTGAAGAAACCAACCCTCATGACTTGGGCTGCGACATTTTCTCCTTACCTGCATATTTGTTTCAGTTTTGCTAAACTGGCCCCCAGTGGCTACATAAGATGAAGAACCTTGAAGACTTGTGATACTGTTCATGGTCTTTGGATATAATTCTATTTGATTGCTTACAATTGGCTTCTGTCACACAAAGTACAGTCATAGTAAAATGGTTTTATTTATACAATATTGATTTATAAGTAGGATAATCAGAAAATTTCTATTTCTTCTATGTGTAAAGCATCTAATTGGTGAGTCTGAAGAGTCATGACAAAGGGGCTTCTTAAACTCTGATTCCATATCCAGGATAATTTACAAGCAGTACGAAATTCCTTGAGATTGAGATACTGATTTTTAAAATAATGATAACACTCTTAATAAACTGTATGCTCAAATGATAAAAATAATTACCAAAATGTTATGGGCAAGGAATTAAGGCAGGATATAGAATATTTGCATAGCAATTTGCCTACAAGGCTCTTGGCTCAAAGCACCACAAAGAGAAAATAAAAAGATAAATAAGAAAGTAACAAACATTACATTTTTCCTGTTCATTGTCCACAAGTAAAACTTTTCAGGTTGCATATTATTGTAAGTTACTATCTAGAGAATTGAACAGTAAGGCGTTACAGCCCTCTTGATGGTACAGCGTGGGTATCCTGTGTGGCGCTTGGACACATTTGGTTTTTTTCTTCATGTTGACAGCAGTAGGAATTATGAACCCCGTGTGACAGGGCTCTAACTGGTGTATTATCAGTCGGTTTCCACCTCTGCACTTGGAGGTAGATTGGGTCCCTGTGAAGCATCAGTAACACACACTTTCCAGGGGAGTTTTCTGGAATTTAGACAACATGATGGGAAAGTGAGGCATAAAAATATAGGGAAAACAACTTTGTTATCTATCATACCTGATCATGAGTGTTTTTCATCATATTAGACAATATGTTAGGTTTAAATGCAAGATTTATAGTTTCCAAATTCAAAAGAAAAATTGCCATTGCGGTAGAGAAGAGTTTGCTTTATTTTGAAAAAAAGAAATGGTAAGGCATTGGCTTGCTCACTCTAAGTGTGATACAATTTAGGCAAGAAACGAGTGCAGCCTTTCACTGGTCGGGAAGAGTGAAGGTGAAGAGAAGCAGGCCAGGCGTTTGCAGTGTGTTCCTTGCTGTTCAAGAACTTAGCTCAAGAATGACTTCCCCAATTGGAATCTAGGTTCTCAGAACTATTATTCCATGAGTTCTTGGTTACACTGCGTCTGGCCTCAATGTGCATCATTATTTAAAGATATTCTATGCCTTTAAAAAATTCTATTTTTTACTTTTTTTTTTTCTTGATACAGGGTCTCACTATGCAGTTTGGACTCATAGTGATTCTCCTGTCAGCCTCCCCAGTACTGGGATTACAGGCATGTACCACCGCTCCCTGTTCTAGGGCTGGCATGGTGAACCTGGGTTCTGGGGGCCAGCGTGGCATGCAGTACGGGGGATTGAACTTGGGACCTTGCACTTGCCAGGCAGGCTCTCATGCTGCTGAGCTATCTCCCCAGCCTCTATTTTGTGCCTTTTAAAGGCAGGAACTCTATAATGTTCTGGAAATATTATAGAACATTATAGATAGTACATAACACTGACACTCACAGGCTTTCTTAATTTGTTTTAGGTATACCCTGTAAAAAAGTTTTTTTTTTTTTTTCTGATGAACATTATATTTTTGTATTATTTCCTGAATTGTTTGATGTAACTACAGTTACCATAATACTGCAAGTTTTCAGCGCATTCCTTTTGATACTGCGTGCCTTTTCCGTGCCCACCAACAAGCCTTTGGTGGCTTGGAAAAGCCACTCAATAGCACAGCACTTGGTGGAAAGGTACAGATTCATCAAGAGACCTCCTTTTCTGGAGGGGTCTCCTGAGCTTTTCCTTGCTTTCTAATTTCCCCACTCTGCAAGTTGGCTACTTCTCAAGTTACGACTAGAGATCCTGAGTGGACGTACGGCTGTTCATTTCCCGCAGCCCAAAACTTAGTGCCCTTTTGAAGATTGGCGTGCAATTTTTTTGATATTTTGTTTTCCACTGTGACTCTACCATGAATGACATAAATCTGCTACAGAAGTTTGAATGAGTCTCATAAACCAGTAGTTTCCTGTGTAATGTTTTAGCTTCTATTGATATCTGAAAGCCTCTGTTCCCCTCAAGTCAGCAGTCCCATGACCATAACAACTGACACACACACACACACACACACACACACACACACACACACAATTACTGGCAGTGTGGTATCCGCCGGGTAACTTGAAGCTGGATTCACCATTATCAGTGTTGCCACTTGGACTTTTTGTTTGAGAGAACGAAAGCCTCAAACGCTTCATGAGGGTTAACTACTACATAAAAGACGGCCAGGCTGCATCAGTGAGGCAGTGTAGGGAAGGCATGTTAGAGTAATGGAAGTCTGGGGTCCTCCTTCGTGGGGTCAGGCATGTTCCACCTACAGCATCAAGATCTGGCTACAGAGTTGCTGTGCAGTTTATACCTGCCTCGTGCAGCGTTAGGATTAGATGGCAGAGCAGGCGAGCCTCTAGTGTGGGAGGGAGTGTGTACCATGCGCTTGGGAGATAAAACGCACAGCATGAGGCATAAGTTCACTTTCCCAGAGTCAGGGTCTGAGCCTCTTCAGGCAGGAGAAAGCTAGTGCTGTTCCGTGTGAACATCATTTTACCCCCAAACCAAGGTCAGCCTGAGCTGCATAGTGAGTTCCAGCCTGGAATATATAGCAAGACCCCATCTCAAAAATCCAAAGACTGTACAAAACAAAACCAGAAACCAATAACTGAGAAAGCAAAGAGTGCTCCTGTCACCCTAAATCTCCTGACAGAAAAGCTGGAATGGGTTGATCAAAATTAGAACTTCTAGCACGGATAAGAAAATAACCCCAAAGTAGCAAAGGTGACATAAAAATGGAGACGTCCAAGGCTATGAAGTACAAAGCCATCTATATGCAATGTATTATTGTAACTGTCCTATTAACCTGTTTTGAAACTATCTCATTGCTATTTCTTTCTCAATGAATTTAATAATAAAAAAGGTTTATTCTGAAATGCTCCAAAATTTCTATACAGATATGTAGAAAATGTGTTAGTTAACTGTGGTGAAAATTACCGGGGAAAATCACCTAGCCTTTGCACATAGCCTGGAGTTCAGCTCAGCTCACTCCTGCAGGTGTTCTGTAGGGCTAGAGCAGGCCCTGGCATGGGGTCTCCAAGGAACAAGGACTAAATGCCCTGCTGGAGGAGCGCATAATTGCCCCCTCGAGGCCACACAGGCATTTCTTCCTGTGTGCTCTCATTGGGCCCTTCTTGTGCCTAGTTGATTAGTTAAACAAAGGCAGCAGTAGGTGGCCCTCTATACAGCAACCATGAGCACGGCCCGCCTGCAGGGCTGTGGACCGAAGCCATACTGCAGAGTACTTCAGGACTTTTGCAGCTCTCCCTGGGACTCCAGAAAATAATTCTGAAGATACCTTTACTAGCTAGAGAAAAGGCCATATGGATCCTAACATTTTGGTTCCTGCCAGCAGTCCTAGGGGATTCTAACAAGGATCTACACATGCTGAGATTACAAAAGAATGGGGGCCAATGTTCTTCGTGTTGAGATGAAAAAAGTTGGAATCTATGACGCCATAGCTTCAATCTTCACTTTCTATTTGGTAGCTTGGCTCCATTTCACTCTATTTCTTCCAAGAAAAGCACCCATGCATCAAGCTGATGCTTGCACTTTGTGACCCAGGATTTTGTGTAATATCTCAGTACTACTGCTATTTTCTCTGAATAATCCCTTCTTTTGTAGCTTTTTTTAAAAAATCCCCACATTCCAAGAATTTATGTCAGTACAGTTCATATGAGTATAAATTGATGTCATTAGATCTCCTAATGACTCAAGCCATGTCATTTCCTTGCATATATCAATTTATTCCTAAAAATTCTAGCAAGGATTGGAGTCAATCCTTAAATCTTTATGCCAAAGTACACTGGAATTTGGGCAGATTCAGGGAAGCTATTTTGGGTAAGGTTCCCATATCCCTGTCATGGGGGGCAGGATAGCCCTCTTCCCTAATAGTCTTTATCTAAGAGAACAGTAGTCATCAAAGGTAAGAAATGGGGTCGCTGGTTCTGTCCCTGAACATCAGTCACCTATCAGAAAGCTCAGCTTTTACACCCATGATCCCAATTTTCGGTGTGAATTGACAGAATCCTTGATTGTTTATAGTCCATCGGGGTATGCAGATATGGTACCATGGTAACGTAGCAGGCATGAATGTATGTACTTAGATGTTTAGAGCCAAAGAAATAGTCCACCATAGAAATGAGACCAGTGAATCAAAAGATTTTCTCAACTGTTAGTCAAAGCAAGCTCAGGAAAATGTGAAAATAGGTCTACTTGGAATTAATCAGTTACCAAAGACAAATACAACACATGCAATGGTGCATCATGCTGCCAGCTAGATCTGCAACACAAAGCCGCAGGAAAAAGTTGA
>NW_004524775.1:69399-70625 GCF_000260255.1 Octodon degus | reverse complement strand
TTTGTGTCTCTCTGGCAAGATGTTCTGGTCCTGAATCAGCTGGGTGGCTCTTGCCTCTAGCCTCTTTTCAGGGAATTCTGCTGAAGGATTCCACGCCGGGCCTGCACTCTGGGTCTACTCAGGATCCACTGTGTCCCAGTCGGTCTCATCCACACACCAGGTCTGCCCTCTGGATCAAGTCAGGATCCAGTGGCCCCAGGTCCTCTCACTCACTCGGGCCTGTGCTCTGGGTCTACTCAGGATCTGCCGGCCCTGGGTTGTCTCACCTCGCATGCTGGGCCTGCACTCTGGGTCTATAATCTTTCATTTTAAAGTAAATTTCTTATAGACAACATTTAATCCAATTTTGTTGTTTAACCCATTCTAGCAATCTTTCATACAATTCACATGTAAATGATTCTTTATATAGTTGAATTAACATATGCCTTGTATTTTCTAATCATGGCATTATTCTATTTTTTTATACTACCCTATTTTAGTATATTGTGTACTTTTACTCAACCATTTTACATGATTTCATGACCCTTAGCTATCAATTATTCTTTCTTCCTATATTTTTTTACAGATTCTCTAAAAACTTACCTTTTTGTTATTTATGTATTTGCTATAGGGTCTCACTGTGCAGCTTGGACTCATAGTGATCCTCCTGTTTTCATCTTCCCAAGTGCTGGGATTCCAGGCCTGTGTCACCATGCCCAGTCTCAGTTGCTGTCTCAGTGTGCCTCAGGGTGGGGCTGGCCTGACCTGTGGTTCTGGGAATTGAACCCAGTCCCTGTGCTTGCCTAAACAGGTACTTAGTCTACTGAGCTATCTTGCAGGTCCAAAACTTACAGTTTTAAACTAATCTAAACCCATCTTCAAATTGCAACATACTACTTCACATACCATGCAATACCTTGTAGCTGAATGTCCCAGTTTCTTCCAACTCTTGAAAAACTACTGTCATTCTTTTCACGTAGCCATATGTCACAATCTTTCAATATATTAGTATCATTACTTTAGAAAATACTTTTACATCATTTAATTAAAAATAGGTTTAATTTTGCAATCATTTATTCCCTTTCCAATGGGTTAGATCTGTATGATTTTTTTCTGATTTAAAAAACTTCCTTTAACATTTTTTTTCCTTTAACATTTCTTACAGGGAAAGTATGCTGGCAACATAGCCTTAATTTTTGTGTTTTATGAGTATCTTTATTTCTTTTTTAAGTTTTTAAATTTTATTT
>NW_004524775.1:67156-69299 GCF_000260255.1 Octodon degus | reverse complement strand
ACTTTCTCTTAGTTCAATGAGATGAAAGTTTTGAACTAATAGTGTTTAGACAAGATATCATGCCTGCATCTTATACTATGAATAATTACTACAAAGACAATAATTACCTCAAAGACGTGCAGTGTATTATTGTAATTGTCCTACTAACCTGTTTTGAAACTGTCTCATTGCTACTTCTTTCTCAATAAAATTAATTTTAAAAAAAGAATACAGGAATAGGTAATGTCACAGCATAGGGTGGCATCAGTGAATCAGAAGATTTTCAAGGAAAGCAAAGCTCAGGTGTGAGCTTCAATTTTCAGGCATGGTGGCTTATGCCTGCAGTCCCCACTACTTGGAGGATAAAGTACAAAGATTGTTTAAACCCTGGAGTTTGAGACCAGATTGGGCAAAATAATGAGTTCCCATCTCAATAAAATAATTTTTTTCATGAGGTTCACAGCTTCTATATGGGAAGAACTAGCCATAATAATATTCATAGTCCTTGAAAGAATGTGTGTGTGTCCTGAGGGCTTGTTCTTTCACATCCTTCTGGGCCTTTTGCTTTCAAGTGCTGCTCTTAAAAGACAATTCTACGTGGATTAATGTATACACATTTTAGGTTGCATATGTATGCCTTGCTATTAGCTGTATACCTGAGAGAATGGGGCCACCTTTCAACTTTGGTGAATATGAGAGTATTGTAAATATACACAGCTAGTTTTAAATTTCTAGATGTACTGGTGGCATTTAACTTCTCTAACTGTTCTAAGAGTTATTACTTTCCGCATAGATAATGACCTTGAATATCTTTTCGTAATGTTTACTGGCCATTGGCTATCCTCCATTGTGAAGTGCCTATTTAAAAGTTTTATTTTTCACTTTTTGACATGTAAAATTTATTATGTCTTTTACACAATGGTCTTTCACTGAATAGATTTTGGCAAACATTTTAACTTTGATGGAAGTTAATTTATCATTGTTTTCATTTATGGTGTTCTTGGTATTTCCTTTTGATTTTTTGCTTTCCCCAGAGTTAGGACATTTTCCCTGATATGCCCAATAGATGAATATTATACCTAGAAAGATGATTGCTTTGTATGGTTTGAAAAGGATTCAGTTTTTTTCTATACTCATATCCAGTATACCTGCACCAATGTTGAACAAGACTGTCACCATTTGAGATGGATACTTTAATCAGTGGTCAACCAATCATATCTGTGGGTCCGTTGGTGGAATCTATGTTGTCCCACTGTGTTTATTTTCTGTGCTTCATGAATATACTATAATTTTATAATAAGCCTTCAAGTTTGGTACTTTAATTCATACACCCTTCTTCCTCTTTAAGACTTATCTCTCCTCTTTTTTCTCGGGTGCAGGTTTAGTTTTTAGAATGTTATTTTTCTTAGCACATGCTTGCAGGATATAATGTTTGCATTCCTTGTGTGGGTCTGGTACATGTACACAACACATTTTAATTCCCTGCTTTGATCCCTTTTCCCTTCCCTTTTGCCACCTCAATACTCTTCCCTTTTTGAGAAACAGCTATGTTCTTACTATCTTTTATTTTGTTGTTTTCTTTTGGGGGGACAATTGGGGATGGAACTCTGGACCTTGTGCTTGCCAGGTAGGGGCTTATGCCGCTGAGCTATCTCCCTGGCTCAGTATCTTTTGTTTTCTTTTTGTTTATATTGCAAGTTTCTCTTATGAGAAACCATGCTATATTTAACTTTGTGTGTTTCATTTATTTTACTTAAAATCTTTACTCTGGATTCTGTATAATTCTTGAAATCAAATTACTTGGATCTTTACATGAAATCTATGGAGAAGTGACCTCTATATAAGGGAATCTGCCAATCCAATACCTGTATCTCCATTTATTTTTTATTTTATTTTTTTTTTTGCAGGTGAAAAAAATTTATTGGTAATTTTGCCTTTTTTATCTTTAAAATCATGTTAAGTTGAAATCATTTCAAAATAACTTGTCATAATTCAAGATGTTTTGTAAGCTTCATGTCAACCAGAAAGTTAAAATGTATAATAGATAAATATTAAATAGTAAGAAAGTAATAAAAACACATTACTAGAATAAAACAATTCACCATGAAGAAAGACTATATAGAAAGGAAGAAAGGAAGGAATTAGAAAGAAGCAAAATAAGTTA
>NW_004524775.1:64747-67056 GCF_000260255.1 Octodon degus | reverse complement strand
TCTTGGTTTTGACACAGTGAAAAATAATATTCTAAAAGAGTCCAGTAGCCCATAATAGTATTGGGTCTTCCGCTTAACTGGTAATGTCAGAAATTGTTGACAAGACTCAGGTCTTCTTTCTTAAATGGTCTCTAATAAGTTCATTGTAATTCTTGTCTTTGTTCTATAGATAAAATCTTCCTCTGGCTTCTTTCAAGAGTTTCTTTGTTTTTGGTTATCTGCAAGTTAAATATGAAATGCCTAAGTTTCTTATTTATTTATTTATTTTTTTATTTATTTATTTATTTTTACTGCTTTGTGTTCTCAGCGGTTTTGGATCTGTGATTTGGTGTCTGTCCTCTAATTTGGAAAGGTTTTGACCATTATTGCTTCAAACATTTCTTCTGATTCATATTCTTCTCCTTTTAGGATGCCAATTATGTGATGTCTTGTTCTACAATTCTTAAAGGCTCTGATCTGAAAAACAATTTTTTTCTTTGCATTTTTTGGTGAAATCTCTACTATCTTCAAGATTTCTGCTTCTTTCTTTGGTTCTGTTTAATCTAATTATGAGTCTGTTGGAATGATTCTTCATTTGTGTTAATTTTTTAATTTCTAGGCTTTCATTTTTTGGTTCTTACAGATCCCATTTTGGGTTTACAATATGATGTCTTCTTTTCCATCAAAACTCTAACATAGCAGGCATTGCTATTTAGAATTCCACATGGATAATTCCAATGTCTGTATGAATCCTTTTTATTCCCCTGTTAGGGAGCTTCATGTTATAGGACTATGACTTATGAATATGAGAGCTGACTCACCAAACCAATTAATGGCCAAGCAAAGAAGCCCAAATGATATTAAGATAAGGAAGTATTTAAGGAGTGCTTCTTGGACAATTCTTGAGAACAGAATACAATGGAAAAAGGTACCAACAGCATGTGCGAGTGTGGCACCATGGAACAACGGGTGGCCCCAAGTTTCTTCTATATGTAATTGTTGACCAAATGGTATCTACTGCTGACAACAGAATGTGTAGAGGAAGTGCAATAGTCTGAGTTGGGTACTTCATTGTGTTTACGTAGATTATGTAAATTAACGTAATTGTGAAAATGTAACATGTGCCATGAGACTAGCAGTGCAGAAGACCCCAACAAAAGGGAGCTGGCTCACGGAGAGTGTCAAGACACCAGAGTTCCTGCTGCTGACTGCCCTCATGGCTGCTGCTGCCAGCATCTGATCACTGTGTAGCCTTATTTCAAACTTTCCCAAGGTGCTATATATGTCTTTAATACTCAAGAGTGATTTGAGGAGCGTAGCGTGTGTGTCTTCATTATATAAATGCATAGATGACCATAAGGTACATGTCACAAGATACCTATCAGATTAATATGATGTATGATATGAAATAATGGGAAGGATTTTTGTTTGGCTGTTTCTTATAAGACACGGTCTCACGGTGCAGCTCAGGTTAACCTTGAACTCATGGTGATCTGCCTTAGTGTCCTGTGCAGCCGGAGGAGCGCATGTGCCTGCTGCCATGCCCAGCTAAACGACAAGGTTTGCAATCATTTCAGCACAGACTATGCTCTGAAGTATGTACTAAATAAATGAAAGCATTTATCATAATAATTATTTGGTTACTTGAAAAGGAATTTTTAGATCATTTTCTTCTTTCAGTCTTTGCTAAGGAAACAGTACAAGTAATTTAAGAAGAAAAATGAAACAAAAACTTAAAATAACAAAATTACACAGGCAAAGCAACTTTACATAAGTAATAATAATAATAATGATATCAATAAGTCAGGGGTTCAATCCCTGGGCCTGCCATGCCAGCCCTGCCCCCTGGGGCACACTCAGATGACTACTGAGGCTGGACGTGGTGGCATGCACCTGTAATACAAGCTCTTGGGATACTGTGGATTTCTACAGGTCCAATCTAGTAGTAAGGCCCTGAACACCCTGTAGATCCTTCCCTAAAAACAAACAAACAAACAAACAAAAAAACCCACAATAATATCAATAAGAAGAAAAGGTTGAATATAGCTCAGTGGTATAGTACCTACCTAGCATGTAAAAGGCTTAGCATGCATGAGGTTTTGTATTAGATCCCCAGAACTGCAAAAAATAAGTAGCAATCACGTTCCTTTTAGGGTTAATACAGTACTGCCTCTAGTAAGACATGAGTCGCACATCATTACAGTTTTATGCCCCATCCTGAGTATTGTTGTTAATACAGATACATCTAAGCGTATTGAAATACTTCCAGTACAATATTAGTTTAGCTTTTAAAATGTTACCTTGAACTATTGAAAGAGATAAAATATATT
>NW_004524775.1:58450-64647 GCF_000260255.1 Octodon degus | reverse complement strand
ACAAAGAGATAGCAATGAGACAGTTTCAAATCAAATCGGAAGGACAGTTTCAACAAATAATACACTGCATATATTCTTCTTAGTGGTTAATTGCTGTATCTCCATTTATAAGGTATTATTTATTTCCATTCCGTAACATTTTATGATACTCTGTGTGATCTTTTCCTATGCCATTGATGTCTGTGATCTTCCTGGAAATGTTAGTTTTAAATTTTCATTTTTTATTTCACATTTTATATTACTTATTTACTTTTTAATCTAGCAACTTTACTCTGGAGCTTCCTAATTTTCTTTTTTAAAATGTATTTAGTACGGGGCCTACAGGGTCTAACTACATAGACCAGACTGGTAGTGATCCTCCTGTTTCCAGCCTCCCAAGCACGGGGATTACTGGCACACACCACCATGCCCAGTCTTAATCGCCACCTCAGCACACCCTGGGGGGCAGAGCTGGCGAAACAGGCTGGAGATCGAACCCCGGCCCCTGTGTCTGCCTAAGCACGTGCTTTAATCCACTGAGCTATCTGGCCAGCCCTTCCTAATTTTCATTGTTCATATTCAAATTGTTTTCTGTCTCTGAATAATGGAATGCATACCTTTGTATTTTTAGTGTTTATCCCATGACTGACTGTATTCATTAGGACATGTAATACAGTGTCGACTAGAAATAGAAAGTGAAAAATCATTATTTTACTCTGACTCTCAAATGATACCGTTCAGTATTTCCATTACCAATGATCTTACAGTTGCCTTCTTTCAGGCCACAGAGAGACCTCAGTGGTCTAAATGCACCTGCCTAGGCAAGTGTAAGGACCTGAGTTCAACCTCTGGTACCACATGCCATGCCAGCCACACTCTGGGCACTCTAAGCCGGCCTCCAAGACCAGGCGTGGTGGTGCACACCTCTAATCCCAGCGCTGGGGAGGTTGAAGTAGGAGTATTACTGAGTCCAAGCTGCATAGTTAGACCCTGTACCAAATATATAAAAATAAAAATAATTATTTTTACTTCGTTGCTGTGGGTACAGGGTGGTTGTTGGGATTGAGGGATGGGTAGTTATTGAAGCCATACACTAAAGTTTTAGGATGGATTAGTTTTAAAAATCTAATAATGTACAGCTTGATAACTACAGTTCATAATAAAATATAGCTAACATTTGCTGACAGTAGATCTTTATTCCCTCCAGAAAAATGTATCTGTGTAGGATAAAGTTAATTAGCTTGATGAAGATAATCATTTTAAATGTATATATAGGGGACTGGGGAGATGGCTCAGTGGAAGAAGCCCTTGTGTGGCAAATGCAGGAGCCTGAGTTCAATCCCCAGTTCCACCAAAAAAAAAAAAAATGTGTATGTGTACCAAAATATTATATTATATGTCTTAAATGTGTATTATTTTTTGCTTATCAATTACATTTCTATTAACCTGGAAAAAGTAGTATCATAATGCATAAATATATACATACCAATATATACCAAATATATACATATTCTGATGTACCAATGGAATAAAGAAAAATTCAGAAATGGATATAAGTACATAAAATATGTCTCGATGCTGTCAATAAATATATATTTACTTTTGAATAAATGAAATTGAACTATATATTAAAAAGTTTCTGTTCAGCTCTTGGTTCCCAATAAAGTCTTATAAAGGCTTTGTATATTGTCACATGCCTTTTCATAATTTTTAGCAGAAGCATGTCATTTTTCTCCTCTCATATTACTTTGGTGAGTTGCACTGAATGCTTTCTAATTCCTTTTTCTCTTTCCTGGTCTTTTGAAACAGGGTCTTGCTATGCAGCTCAGGCCGGCCTTGAGGTCACCTGGCAGCTGAGGCTGATCTTGGACTTGCAGCAGTTCTCTTGCCTCAGTCTCCCAAGTGCTGGGATTACAGATGTGCACCACCATGCCTTGCTTTTAATTCATTTTTTTTAAAGTTTTAAATTTATCAAAAAATGGTGATGATAGTGCAGAATTCTCAAATACCTGGCATCCGCATTAACCACACTGTAAGAGCCAATAATGACAAATTGTTAAGAAAAGTGTACTAGATTCAGATTTCATAGATTCTGCCTAGTGTCCTATTACCCTACCGCTATCCAGGGCTTGATTTAGCTATGTCTTAGTCTCTTCTTGGTTGTGACACATTCTCAAATTTTCCTTTTTTATGACTTTCATAATTTTGAGGCAACTTGATCAAATAAGTGTCTCTTAAGTGATGTTTGCTTGATTTCCTCATACTTGTACTGGTTTTATGGGTTTTGAGGGAAAGAGAATAGAAGTAGAGTGTAGCTATGTCACATCATATTAGGGGTCACATTGTCAATGTGGCTCATTACTGTGGATGCTGACCCTGCTCTCTAGACCAGGGTGCTTCCCCGACCCACCTTCATGATGAGCTCGCTATGTGTAGCCCACATTTGAAGAGTGAGGCTTTATGCCACACCTCCTTGGAGAAAGGTATTTACCAAAACAATTTGGAATTCTTCTGCAAAAGAAATTTATCACTTCTCCCCTATTTATTTATTTTTTGTTTATTTATCTTAATACAAATTCAGGAGTATTAATTTTATGCTTTTGTTGCAACCCAAATGTATGTATGCTATTTGTTTTGAAATTGATCCTTTGATAATTGGTAGCTGTTTTGGTTAGTTTCTGTGTGTCTTTGCTATATTTCCATTAGTGCGGTGTTATAAATCATTTATTGTTAGTGCTTCCTTAGTCTCTGGCACTCAAAGTTGTTCTGGGCTCATCTCATAGAAGACATATACATATATATATTTTTTTCTTGCTTATCCTGCCCAGTCCTTAAACCAGCTATTTCTGCAAGGGTTCCTGAATTATTTTACTGGAGAATGATTTTAGAATCCAAACTATGGGTTCAAGGTAAGCCCATCGTTATTAGAATATCATTGTTGCTAGCCTTTGGCTGACAGAGTAGAGAAATGCGTGTATATGACAATGACTGTGTATAACGATATTTATATTTTATGTACATAATCATCTGTAAGTACATGAAACATGAATTTATATTAAGGTTTCTAATCCATTGCAGTATGGATTAATGGAACCTTCTCCCCCTAATTTTCTGTGACTTTCTACTCTAACAAGAAAATTTATCTCATCTTTGAGCTATTTGCTGAATCATTGAATTCTGGCATGTGAGTGTGCACTTCAGAATTGCTAACTCATGCATCCATTGAAGCATCCAAGTCGGGTAGACAGCTGTGTCCATCTACACTCGCTGGGCTTTAGTCTTACTGAGGGCACAGGCCTCCCAAAGTCGGCGTCTCTCCCACCTGCTCATCTTATCAGCGAGTCTACCTCACACACTACAGCCAGGCCATTTCCCCACATTTGGTATTTCATTCTGGGATTGTCCATCCTCCTAAATTATTTTCTTGAATTTGTGTATATTAAAGTTGACTCCAGATTGCAAAGTTCTATAGAGTTTGGGAAAAATACATGATATTGTGTGTACAAAATTATAGTAACATGCAGAATAGATTCACTGTGTTTTTTAATGTGAAGTTCTAGACCCTCCTTGTGATTTAGCCTTTTCCAGAATGTCATGTAAAGGGAAGCAACACTATGTATCTTTTCAGATGTGCTTTTTTTACCTAGCACTTACACATTTAAGATTTGTCTGTATCTTTCTCTGGCTTATTTTATTTTATTTTTGTATTTTAGGGAAGGGAAGGGTCTACAGGGTGCTCAGGATTTCACTGCTAGGTCAGACTTGTAGTGATCCACCTGTTTATAGCCACTCAAGAGCTGAGATTACAGGTGCACCTCCACACCTAGTCTCAATTGCCATCTCAGTGCGACCCGGGGGCAGGGCGGCTCGGCAGGCCCCGGATATCGAACCCCCGGGGCCTGCACCTGCTTGCAGGTTCTTTAATATGCTGAGCTATTTGGACAACACTTCCCTGGCTTGTTGGATCATTCCCTTTTACTGCTTGATTAGTACTCCACTATATGGATGTACTACAGTCTGTAAATCCACTTACTCACTAAAAGATATTTTAATTCATTCTAGTTCCTGGTAATTAGAAATAAAGATGTTGTAAATTCATCACAATCTGGGTTGTATGGGTATAAATTTTCAGATAAGTTGGGTAAACACTGAGATGCATAGCGGCTGCAGATAGGTATTTAGCATTAAAATCAACTGCCAAATTGTTTTCTAAAGTGAATGCTTGCCTCTTTGTCAGCACATGGCATCAGCAGATCTTTGCATTTTAGCCACTCTACTGTATGTGTAATGGTATCTTGTTTAATTTGCATCTCCTTAATAAACATTGCAAACCTTTAGATACCTGTACTTAGTTCCTGTGTGTGTCTTTGGTGCAGCATCTTTTCAAATTCCATGCCCATTCAAGTTCTTGTCTTCTTATTGCTGAATGTAAGTGTCCTTCATATACTTGATAGAAGACCTTTAGAGCTTGCTCATTACTTGTTCACAAGACACCAGCTGGCTTCCAGATACTGAATTCATATCCCTTAGCTCTACTGCACACATTTCTTGGTTCTAGTAGGATTTTCTTCTGTGGGGTCTTCAAAAATTTTCTCCCCAGAGAGTGATGTGACCTATGAATAAAGGCAGTTTCTTTTCTTCCACTGAAATGTGTATGCCTCTTTGCTTCTTCTTGCCATCTGTGTTAGCTAAGACTTCTAGTAGGCAGCTGCACAGGGGTCTTATAAGGCAATTGGGCATTGCCTTATTGCTGAAGACAACATTCTGTCTCTAGCCTTCTAAGTATATTAGCTCTGGGGATATTCAGATGTTATTTATCAACATTTCTTTTGAGTATATATCCTTGAAATTTTGCTAAGAGTACTTTATCATCAATGGATTTAGATCTTTTTTCTGAATTTGTTGATGTGATTTTGACTTTTCTTCTGTAGCCAATAGGCTGTTGATGCATGCTTTAACTGGCAGAAATCCCACTTAGGTAAGTATCTGGGGATTTCTGAAATATTAGGTTTCTACTTCCATTTCATTGGAGCCAGAAAACTCAGTTATGATTTATAGTACTTAAAATTTGCTAAGATCTTATTTATTTTTATGTATTTACAGGTAGTACAGGTACTACAGGGTCTCACTGTGTAGATTGAACTTGTAGTGATTCTCCTGTTTTCAACCTCTCAAGTGCTGGAATTAAAGGTACACAGCGCCACACCCAGTCTCAATTGCCCTCTCAGCGTGTACCAGGGGTGGAGACAGCATGGCATGCTGGGGATCAAACCCCAGTCTTTGTGTCTGCCTAAGCAGGCACTTTAGTCCACTGAGCTATCTGGCCACCCCTAAGATCTCTTTAATGGCCCATATTTGGTAAATGCTTAATGTATTAGACAAATGTGTACAGTGTTATTGGATAAAGTACTCTAGAAGTGTCAGCCAGACAGTTGAATTGACAGTGCCTTTCAAGCCATCTATGTCTTTACTGTTCTCTGACTGCTTGCTTATTGACAAAGAGATGTTGAAGGTTCTGACTGCAGCAGAGTTTGTCTTTTTCAGTCCTATTATCTGTTGCCTTCTGTGTCTTGACACTGTTGATATTGGTCTACTTGTGGAACTAATCTTTCTTAATATGTAATGCCACCTTTCATGCCTTGTTCTGAAGTTCTGTTTGTCAGAAATCAGCATAATTACTGCTGCTTTCTTTTGATGAGTGTTAGCATGGTAAACTTTTCTTTATTTGGTGATATAGGGAGTGTTGTGTAGGTTTGTTTGTTTAAGACAGGCTGTCAGGACTCATTATGTCACCCAGGCTGGCCTCAAACTTGCAGCAATCCTTCTACATCAGACTCCCAAGTGCTGACATGCTAAGCACGTGCTGTCACACCTGGCTAGCATGGTATACTTTTGACCTATCTAAATCTTTCATTTTATTTATTTATTTTTTTAGTATAACATATATACCAGAGATATAGTTTCTCATTCATAGAAGTGGAGAAAGGTAGAGGGGCTCACTGATATGCAGCTGCTACAGTCACCCAGGAGAGTGTACGGTACACAAGGGCTCTTTCCCTGGGCTCTAGTTACCATTCACCACATTGATGTCAGAATCAATTTTCTAAGCATGATTGAGCTCATATTATTTTCTGACTTTAGGATGACTTTCACAGAAAATAAATTCATATTCCTTTTTCTTATCTATTAGGATCAATATTTATTTTTCATAATTTTTT
>NW_004524775.1:35246-50550 GCF_000260255.1 Octodon degus | reverse complement strand
GTGTGTGTGTGTGTGTGTGTGTGTGTGTGTGTGTGTGAGTGATTATGCTTCAGTGCACTGTATACAAAGACTACATAACTCTCCTTTTATGGCATGTGTCTAGTTGCCCATCCCCAAAGTCTCATGCAGTCATTGGAGCGGCTTCTAGAGTTTGTGATTAATTCATGATCCAATGCTGGGTTATGGGTGTGACTGCTACACCTGCCCTGAGGCTGATAGTTTGAATACAATATAAGGAAGGGAGACAGGCTTGCTAGCTGTTGTAGCCACTGCTCCTCCCTTTGCTCTTTGCTGATTTCCACAGCTGTGAACTGCTGCCTTCTTCCATGTGCCACTCTGCCTTAGAGCCAGCCAAGCATGGACTGAAAGCTCCACAAACTGAGCTAAATTAGCTTTCCTTCCTTAATTCTGAGTGTCAGGTATTTTGACCAGTAACAAGAGAAGAGTAACCAAGACACCTCCCAAATGTTAACAGATAGAAGAATTCATTGGAATCACACTTCCACTGTAAGAATGCTAAAGGAGCTTCTTTAGGTTAAGGGAAAAGAATGAAAGATGGAAACAGGAAAGAACAGAGCAGTCATGGTAAATACATGGTGTTATGGCTTGTGTGTAGATGGCCCCTCAAAATCTCATGAGGTCATCAAATTTGGGCTTTTTCAGAGGTGGCTGGATCTACTGTGTGTGACTCTGGGATTAAGGATGTATGATTATTAAGTCAGTCCACTGACATAGTTCTGGATAGAATTAAGGGTGTCCCACCCTGGATAGATAAAGTATAAAGGACGCAAAGAGGGCTAGTGTGCTCCTGGTGCTTCCTTGCTGCTTGCTGCCTTCCGTCTTCTTACTTTGCCATGGACTGCTTCTCCTCTGCAGTGACCCTCACCACACCACCCTGCCTTGAAGCCAGCCAGCTGTGAACTGAAACCTCTACAAACTGATCTAATTAAACCTTTCCTCCTTTAACTTTAGGTATTGGATATTTTGTCTCAACAGTGAGAAAAGTATCCAAGGCATATGGTATATCCTTTAAACTTACTTAAATGATTCCTGATTATAGGAAAGAAATCATAATATCTAGATCTTATAGCATATAAGAGTATAAAATATGAGAAGAGAATAAAATACAAAGTAGTAATAAGTAGAACTATACTGCTGAGATTTTATACATGAAGCATATGACAGCAGCTATAAATAGCCATGGATTAAAGATGCATGCATACAACTCCCCCTACATAAACCTCTGAAGATATACAGTAGAGCTAAAATGTCAGAAGATTTAGTACAGAATACTAAGAAATAATGAATTCAAACAAAAGAATGAAGCAAAAAATCAAAAGTGAGGAACTAGATAGGACAGATGAGAACAATGCTTAAATGATAGGTATAAATTCAATCATGTTAACATGTATATCTAATATGGACCAAAAACTCAAAAAACTGAAAAGCCATTAATGGTCCAATGGATAAAAGACCCACTTTTATGCTATCTATGATAGAAATACTTAAACATAAAGACACAGATAGATATAAAGTAAAAGGATAAAAATCTAATAGCCATAAAAATATAAAAAAGACCTTAAGATATATAAAGAGCAATTTTTTTTTCTGTATTTAGGGCAGGCTATGCAGAGTGTTCAGGGTCACACTACTAGATCATACTCATAGTGATTCTCCTGTTTACAGCCTCCCACGTGCTGGGATTATAGGCGCGCACTGTGACACCCAGTCTCAATAGCTGTCTCGGCGCACCCCGGGGGCACGGCCCACATGGCAGCCTGGAGATCGAACCCCGGCTGCTGTGCTGTGCCTAAGCAGGTGCTTTAGTCCACTGAGCTATTAGACCAGCCCTAAGAATAATTGGTAGAATTAAAGAGAGAAATAAATTCACAATTATGGGCAGAAAATTTAACTGTACTCTCTTTGTAAGTTATATAATAATAAAAATAGACACTATGTAGAGAATCTAAGCACTATCTGAAAAATCATCTTGAATTGCTGACATTTTCAGACCATTATACTCAGTGACAGGTAAATATTTATTTAAGTGTATGTAAACTTTTATCAAGGTGAGTATTGCTAGAGCATAAGTATCAATAAATTTGGAAAAATTGGAATATTACAAAGTACTTTTATTTTTATATAATACAGAGGTATTATTTACCCAGAAGAAAATCAGTTTGGAAAGTAAATACTCTATATGATAGCTTTTTTTTTTTCTGTACCACAGACTGAACTTATGTTTTTCAGGCAGGTGCTTATGCCACTGAGCAACATTCCTAGCCCACTGTAGTTAATCTTGATTTCCAAATTAAATACAGAAAATTGGTTCCAGAGAAATGGGATCATTTCTTTGACTATGCCTGACCATGTGGTGCAAAAGCCTTTAGAATTAGTTTTCAGGAAGAGTTTGGAAAGGTTTGCAGATGCAGGCCAAGGAAGCCCTAGAATGTAGTTAAGTAGACTTTGATAGTTGATTCTGACCAGAGCTCAGAAGACCAGAATGTTGACAGAAAGAAGTCTGTAAAAAATGGACTTGTAAGGTTTCAGATGGCAGTAAGTATACTGCTGGGAAGTGGAGTAGAGATAATTTGTGCTACATTTTGGCAGATAATTGTGTGCATTTTTTCCATGCACAAATTCTCCTGTGCAGCTCAGCTGAAAGCCAGCGACTCACTGATCTGGCCAAGGACATTTCAAACCTGCACAACATTGCACCTGTTGCATTGTTATTTCTGAGCATTTTGCTCAGATTGGCCATATTAATTGGGAGCAAAAAAGAAAACTGGAAGATTTTTAAAACTTTCAGTGTAGACAGAAAAGAAGAAAATGTAAAGCTTTAGCAAAGAATATGTGGTTACTGAAGAGATTAGCACCACTAAACAGAAGAAAATACTTTGAACTGGAAAAAGAAGAAAGATCTGTTGAGGACATCAGAAATCAGCAAGAGTCTATCCAATACTGGTTCAAGGGTACAAAAGTACAAACCTTTGAGAAAAGCACCCTTGAGACCTCGCATGAGAAGGCAGGTTAGCAAATTGATTGCATTTCCTGTGCTCAGTGTAGCTGGAAGATGAAGCTCTAGTCCTAGGGGCCCCAGCTTCTGATCAAGCTGGTGTCAGTTCTTGGTGCCACGATGCTGGTTTTCTAAGGTGCAGAATCCAAGACTTACAGTGTCATGGAGACATCTGCTCAGACTTGCAAGGAAGGCCTTGGAGGCCATGGATGATGTGATATGTTCAGAGTCCCTGCCGAAAGCCCCTTATGAGTGGTATGTGAAGTTGTCAGAGTGAAGAAGAAGCTGAAATAGACTTCTGGAGGCTAGAAATGCCATGAATGTGTAATATCAACCAAGGAAAGTTGTAAGGACCAAGCAACAAGCGTAGGAGAGAGGCTATAAGATCTATAACCATGGCATGCAATACCTTAGGGGTGGGGTAGTCCAAGCCCTCTGGAACTCACATGTGCCCTGGATTCCAGAGATGGAGGAGTAAGATTTAATGTTTGCTGTGTTGAGTTTCAGCCTTGTTTATGTCCTATTCCTTTCAATTCTCACATTCTTCCTATCTGGTACAGGAATTTTTATCCTGTATCAGTTTATCTTTCTAGCATGAAACTTGTTTTTTAAAATTATACTGAGATTCACAGGGAAATGGTTCATTTTAAGTCTCAGAGATGGCTTTGGAATTGGACTTTTGATCAATTCTAGAACAGTTAAGACCCTGAAGAGCTGGACATGTGGGTGCACACCTGTAATCCCAGAACTCGGGAGGCTGAGGTGGATCACTGAGAGTTGGAGAACAGCCTGAGCTCCATAGTGAGTTCAAGGCCAGCCTGAACTATATATCAAGACACTGCTTTAAAAAAAAAAAGACCCTGGAGAAAGAAATTAGCACATTCTTGGTTGTTTATAAGACAGTTAAATAGTGTTAGGTAAAATTATAAATTTATTATTGTATCTGGAGATTCTTATTTAAATAGATGTGTTTGGGTGTCAAGTTGACAAGTAGACATGATAGTTAATTTTGACTGTCAACTTGATTGGCTTGAAAAATCCCTAGGAGATTAGAAAAACACACTTCTGGATGTGTTCAGGTGGTTCAGGGACACACAACCTAGAGAACTATTATCTGCTCCCAGCTTTTTCTCTAGAGCCCTTTCTTCTTATTTTGATTTCTA
This sequence comes from Octodon degus, assembly GCF_000260255.1. NCBI lineage: Eukaryota > Metazoa > Chordata > Mammalia > Rodentia > Octodontidae > Octodon > Octodon degus. The sequence continues at coordinate 46,371 of NW_004524775.1, read as the reverse complement.
ACAGTCTGAAGTATGTAGCCCTCCTATGACATACTGCTTCTTTCCAGAAGCCAGCCAACCATGATGGACTGAAACCACAAGACAAAAATAAACCTTTGCTTCTTTAAATGTTACGTATGTTGTCTCAGCAGTAGAAAGTAGACTAATACATTCCCTTGGAAAAGAGCTCACAAGGAAACTAATACATCACAAAAAAAAGAAAAATTTTGAAGTGAACAATAATTAAACCTATCAATATTCTTGGGACCATTAATTCAGTGCACGTGGTGCCCAATTTTTATATTACAAACAAAGAAAGGTCTAAAATCAAGTATCTAAGTTTCCACTCTAAACAGCTCACAGAAAAGCATATTAACTGGGAGCATAATACTGGGCACAGCAGACCCATCTCTTACTTTTCTACAGTAAATTGGTACTTTAGCATATGTAATAGTAGCTGGTTGTGCATCCCAGAAACTTTACCTGAGGTATAAAGGAAGCCGTCTATGTGTTCACCCATCCACTTGTTATGATGAGTGGCAAGATAGGATTTTTACTTATACTGTGCTCCATCTAACTGGTTTTACATATTTTTATCTGAGCACCACAGAGGGTGCAATAGTCCCTTACCACTTCAGGATTTATGTTTAAAAGTTTTCTTCTTGTTTCTGGTAGAAGTATCCCAATTCAGTACAATGAAAAACCAGATTTGCAAGTTTTAAGGAGGTTAAGTGAGTCATCAGATTACTCATCCATGGGTGATGAAGATTATTCATTATGAGAAACTACATTTTCATAACAGAAGAGTGGTCTCGGTCTCTGATGATGATGAAGATTGTGACATTGTCCATGTGAGACAAAATTCCTGTGACATAGAAAGAGACCAAGAATTGAATGATACAGACAGCGAATGTAGACTTTCTTCATTCAGATTACAAAGAAAATAGCAACATAAATGCATGTTGGACTAGTTGAAATGTTGCAAAATGGCCATGCAGAATAATGTAATGCAATGTTATAACTAGGTAGTGAAGATGTTGGTAGGGGTGGAATGTATTTGACAGAATACCAGCATTGCCATTCGGTGTTGGAAATTATAACAGACGAAATACTTCAAGATACTGTGAAATACACAAAGCTGAAATGAAAGTCAAATGTTCTGTTTCACCAATAGCCATATTGAAAAATATACTTATTGAAGGGCCAGTTAGATAGCTCAGTGGATTAAAGTGCCTGCTTACACAGACGCAAGCACTGGGGTTTGATTTCCAGCATGCTATGCCAGACTTGCCCCCGCCCCCCGGGGCGCACTGAGATGGAGATTGAGACTAGACGTGGTGGTGTGCACCTGTAACTCCAGCGTTTGAGGGGGCTGAAAAACAGGAAGATCAGTATGAGTCCAATTTGTGTAATGAGACTCTATACTAAATACATAAAAAAAGAAAAATATACTTATTGGGACACCTCACTAGCTGAACTGAAAGCATTCATAGGGCTATACTTAGTGGGGATTTCTCATGATAATTACAGGAATATAGAAGACTTATGAAAAAGTGATGAGTCAAAACATGGCATAAAAATTTATGCCCTTGTAGATTGAAAGACCTATTATGCTTTCAACTTAGAAATCTATCCTGACCTTGGTCTTAACCATCCAGTAGAAAAGTATGAAGACGAAATATAGGAAATAAAGCCATGCTGTTAAGCTGAGCTGTGGGGGACTCAGGTCAATAATTTCTGACATTGCCAGTTAAACAGAAGACCCAATGCTATTATGGGCTACTGGACTCTTTTAGAATATTTTGCTGAGTTTACACACCTATAATATTCAATAACGGAACTTAGAAAAAATGGGGTATACCGATGAATGTCTGTTTTGTATCTGTGTATTCAAAGTGGTTGGGATCGATATATAGTTGCATTCTCTTAATGAATAGAATGATTTGTTCTAATGGTGTTTGTAAATAGGATCACAAGTCCGCATCTTGTACAGCAATTAACCACTAAGAAGAATATATGCAGTGTAAATAAAAAAGAAATCTATCCTGAAACTTAGCAATTAGGTCCTTATTCATACAGTAATAAACCAAATGATGTCAACCAACTTGTTGCTCCTTTCTCCCAAACTAATGAAAATGTGACATTTGACAGTTGGTTTACTGTTTTCCAACTGATACTACATTTGCTAAAACAGTACAAGTTATCCAGCACGGGAACTGTCCTCAGGAACAAAGCAGAAATTCTAAATGAAATGTTGCACATTCAAAACAGAATTGTATGGTACAGTCTTTGGATTTCAGAAAGATAATAACATTGGCTGCATATATGGCAAAGAAAAACAAATTGGTGCTGCTGATGCCAACATTTCACCATAATGGAGATATTGATAGAGAAACCTCAACAAAATAGAAACTTGAGATGGAAACTTTATACAACAAAACTAAAGGTGGAGTGTATGTTGTTGATGAGTTATGCAGTGACTATGAAATCACTTGACATAGAAAACATTGTTCAATTGCTGTTTTACTTGATCCTAAACATGTGTGGCATAAATAATTTGATAGTTTATGAAGAAAGTAAAAAGTGAAAATTATCATGGAGAAATTTTCTTAGAGGATTGGAATGGCAGCTCATAAGAGATCATTTATTGTAGAGGAAAAACAAAATATTTCTGCCTAGGAAACTGTGCAAAAAACATTGTGAAACATGCCCTTAAGTTATAGGACAACATAGGGAATAGGGCAGACATTAAACCACACTGACCCTTGCTGATAGATGGCTAACTGTCTGGGAAATGTAAACATTCTGGTAAAATTCCTGAAAATGAAGTAATGTGGTTACTATGGAAACCTGAATAGTATATAACCTGAAAAGAAATTTAAGGTGTGTATAGACGACGTTGGGACTCAGTTGGTCACAAGGCTGCAACAAAGTCTTCCTTGTTCCGCTACGCTTGCTCTCTCATGGGGGTTTAATCTTTGCACCCTGTCATCTGCTTCTATAATTTTGATTATAATTCATATAAGAATTTATCTGTCTTGTTCTTTTTTGTACTTTGGGGGCTGGGGAGATGTCTCAGTAGAATAAGCATTTCTCTGGCAAGCACAATGGCCTGAGTTCAATCCCCGGTTCTACCAAAAAAAAAAAAAAAAAGATTCATGATCTTTTTATACTTTTCACATCAAAAATATTGATGTCGAAAACATTGATTTTTTAATAAACATGAAAAATTCAATACTTCATTTTTGTATTTTTTCTGTTAAGTACTCATTGTTTAATATAAAACTCATAAAATTAAAAGTAATTCATTGATAGAAATATTCTAAAGAATAAACATGAATCTGACAGATCCATGTTTCCACATCTTTATGACAAGAGTAGTGTTAGGGTCCTATCAACATTAAGAAGTAGAAAAGAACTATAAGATCAAATATCAATTTCTGCATGTTCAAGGAAGTCACCAACAGAGTAAATAGAAAACCTCAAACTGGGAAAAAATTACAGCCAACTGTCCCTCAGACAAAGGACTTCTATCTAGAACATATAAAGAATTTTAAAAATTAGGCTCCCCAAATTCAAAGACCAAGTCCAAAAATGGGCATCTGAGATGAATATACACTTCTCAGAGGAAGAAATGTGAATGGCAAATAAATAAATGAAAAAAATATTTAGCATGTTTAGTCATTTGAGAATACAAGTTAAAACAACATTGAAATTCCATTCCACCCCAGAAAGAATGGTTATCATCAAGAAATCAACCAGCAACAAATATTAGAGGAGCTACAGGAGAAAAAGAAGCCCTTCTCCATTGTTGGTGGGAGAGTAGGCTGGTGCGACCACTATGGAAATCAGTGTGGAGATTCCTCAAAATACTAGGATTGGAGGCCCCATTCAACTCAGCTATTCCCCTCCTGGGTATTTTTCCAGAAGAACTGAATACATCATGCCACAGCCATATAAGTACACCCATGTTTATAGCAGCACAATCTGGCATAGCTAAATCTTGGAAACAACCCAAATGCCCATCAACTAAGGAACGGATAAAAATTATGTGGTATTTTTGCACAGTGGAATATTACTCAGTTATAAAGAAAGATAAACTGGGGACTTTAGGTCCCAAGGTAAATGGTCCCATAGATAAATGAATTCAACTAGAGACCATGCCCATAAGTGAAATTAGTCAGATCCACACATGCAAACATCATATTGTTTTGCTAGTGTAAGAACCTGAAAGAGTAAATAAAATCTGAGAGGCCTAATAGACACTGTGAAAGGGGGACTCTATTCATGGTGAAGGAAGAGGTGGCATGGGGAAAAGAACAAAAGGAGAAGTGAGGGAGAGATTTATGTATGTATGCAGGATGGCTCAGGATGCTGCTGGTCTACAGAAGGGAGCAGTCAGTGATTAAATTTCTCTCTCTTTTTTTCTTATCCTTTTAAATTTCTTATAATATTATCCCTCCAATTTTGATTGCTTATATCTGATAATCTGAACAACTAATTTTTTTTGGGGGTGCCAGGGATTTAACTCAGGACCTTATACATGTAGGTAGGCACTTATGCTGCTGAGTTATCTCCCTGGATCCTGAACAACTAATTTGAAGACAGCATCATGTCGTACAGCGACCATTGCTGAATTCCTACTGATTTGTTTGGTCAAGTGCTGTATTGTTTTTATTTATTTATTTTTTATTCTTTTTAGCTATTAATAATAATGAAATCAGGGCTGGTCAGATAGCTCAGTGGACTAAAGTGCCTGCTTAGGCAGAGCACAGCGACAGGGTTAGATCCCTGGCGTGCTGTGCTGGCCCCACCCCTCAGGGCAAGCTGAGACTGGGAATTAGACTGGGTGTGGTGTCACTCCCCTGTAATCCCAGAACTTGGGAGGCTGAAAGCAGGTGGATCACTATGAGACAGATCTACATACTGAGACCCTGTAGACTCTGTACTAAATTATAAAAGAAAAAGGAATCAGTAATTTAGTAAAAAGACAAAAAAACTCTAAGATTGGATATTATTAATGGTAAATAAAAAAGGGGGATCTTGGACATTATTATTTAAGGGAAAATGATGTAAATTATTCTGGAATTGCAAAATTGAGATGCCCACATATCTTACAGCCATTACAAGAACAATATGGAAATTTTATAAACAACCTAAATTGTGAAAATTGATGAAATGGAGTAAACAGGATTGAAAAACAGGATTTAGTAAACCTGACATTAAATGAAACAAACTCTAAATGATTACTTATTACCAAAGAAATGAAATTGTTACTAAAAATATAAAGGAAACTTAGGTCAAAATCATTCCAGTGAAGAAATACTAGCAAAATAGAAAAAGAAGAAAAATATTATATTTAATGAAGTTGAACAAAAATAATAAAACTATAGAGTCATGGCCATCATAGACTTAGATAAAGCATCCTTAAATGTAGTAGGAAATTGAATACAGAAAAGGTACAAAAGAATAATAATGACCAAGTGACTTATATTGAAAATGTAATGAGTTAAGATGACAAATCTAATCAGTGATATTTTCCACAATGAGAGAACAAAGGCAAAAACAAGATTGATCAAAAAATGTACAAAGAATATTCTATAGAGTTTATGTTTATGTTGGGATAAGAAAGAGTTAGCATAGAAATGTACTAAATAACCTGCAGGGCATGTGGGACAAGGAAAAAGAAAACAGGAAAGCAACAGCTGTGGGAGTAACCAAGAACACTTGGAACTCAAGGACACCTTGTTTTTGTGTCCTTGCTCCCAGATACCTAGCAGGTTCTCATATATAGTATAGCTGAAACATTAACCTTGGACACATATGATGGGATCTTGTTATGTTCACCTAAAGTAACCCAAAGGCTGAGACTCAAGATATATAAAAATAAAGACCAAAGGCGGGTGGCAGACTTTTTGCTTGGGCCCTCGCTTTGCTTGCATTAAGTGTCCGTGTGTCTTTCTTTGTGGCTGGTGCCCCTGAGTCTTTAACAACACATTTGTTATAAAAATTATCAGTAAACTTAAAAAAGAGTTGCTCAACACTTGGTAAGTGGCTTCTACAGGAAACATATAACTTTCTGTTAATGGTAAAAAGCTGTATATTTTTTCCTAATAGTAGGGGAAAAACCCTATTTAAAAGTATTTACATTAAGAAAACATTCCATTTTTTATATATCACAAAATCTGAAAAATCAAACCTAAATATATTAATTTACAATAGCATCAAAAATGATTTAAGAATTTAATTTTACCTAAAATTAAATATATAAATTTAGCAATAATTCCATACTGAAAAGTTTAAAGTTTCTAAACTGAAAACTACAAAATATTCATTGAGAACTTAAAAATAATCTAATAAATGGATAAATGTATACTACTTTCATGGTTCAGAAGACTCAATTTGTTAATATGAAAACTCTACCAAAGTTTATTTACAGATTTAACGTAAATAAAGAACAACTGCTTAAATGAGCAATATAGGAAAGAAATAGAATGCATGAAGCAGAGTCAAAGTGTTGTACAGGAAATTGAAACCTCAATCACAAGCTGGCAAAACCGTTTGAATGAAAGTGAAAACAGACTTTCAGACCTTGAAGACAACATTGCAGCTAGTGAAAAGGTAGGAAAAGACCTCTTAAAAACAGCTAGGATGCAGGAAAACATAATTCCACATCTGCAAGATGATGCAAAGATGAATAATGTAAGACTAATAGGCAACAATGAGAAAGGAGTGAATACAAATTATATAAAAAGAATATAAACAGAACTAATAACAGAAATCTTCCCAAATATGGGGAAACAAACTGACATTTGGGTAACCAAAGCATATAAAACTCCAAATAACATCAACCCAATTAAAACCACACCCAGACATATAATAATCAAGATCCCAGAAATTCAGCACAGGAACAGTATACTAAAAGACACTAGAGAAAAGAAAAAGATCACATTTAAAGGAAAACCCATCAGAATAAAGGCAGATTTTCTTCACAAACCATCAAGTCAAGAAGAGCATGGAACAAAGTACTTCAAGTCTTGCAAGAAAATAAATTCTAACTCAGACTGATATACCCTGCAAAACTGTTTTTCAAGTTTGATGGAGAAGTGAAACACTTCCATGACAAAGAACAACTAAAGAATTTCATGATGACAAAGCCAACCTTACATAGACTACTAAAAGATATTCTAGAGAGGGATCAAAATGACCACAACTCCATGAATGAGAATGGAAAGAATCTACCAAATAGGGCAAATGATTAATCCTAGGAGTAAAAGGGGTATACAACAGCAGTCTTTCAATTATTCTGTTGTAGACAGCAGCAAAATATTTCCATCTGCATACTCTACAAATGGACTTCTTCTCACCCTATGGGTCATGATTCTGTACAGATCTACAGAGTAGATATCAAAGAAATAGCAGTAGCTCAGTCCCACAATTGACACCTGGCCACCAGTAAGTGTCATGGACACTGTCCATGTCCACAACATACTAGAACTTTATGTGCTATCCTATCCCCAAACTGTTAGAAGTTATATGCCATTCCAGTATTTATGTTGTGTTTCATTCTCAGTAATTCTTTACTGTCATAAAAACTTTTTCTTACTTGATATTTTTGTATATATTAACCTATTCAAATACTATGCAAATACTCTGAATTGATATATTTTCTCCTAGTGTTAGAAACCTTAAAAAGTATACTTCCAAAGGGCTTGGGGACACAAGTGGTATAAACACCTGCCTGGCAAGCACAGGGTACTGAGTTCTATGCCTGGTACCACAGGAAAAAAAAAGAAGAAAAAACAAAAGAAATTATACTTCCATTTTCCATTGACTTTATATTACTTCTTCCTTGTCTTTTACATACACACACGAAAAATATGTATATAACCTGACATAAGATTGATACTGTTTTTTTATACTATTTTGTGGAAATCTTTAATAACTTTTTAAATGGGTTCATCTAATATAATTATATTTTACATAGTCCTGCATAACTACCATTATAAGAACTCTTTATTCTTTATCCAGGTCCATATAGCAACTTCTCTTTCCTTGTGGATTATGATTTTTGATATTTTCTATATGCTACATCTGGAGGTATTAGAATATTTTGAGTTTGTATAACTGGAAAATATTTTACTTTTAGTTTTCAAAGGTATATTTGCTAAGTATAAAATTCAATGAGGACAGATCTTTTTTTTCAGTCCTTTGAATTAATTAGTCTAGTTTCTTACCCACTTGCTCATTTTTCTAAAGTGGAATAAGATGCTATTTAATTTTGCTCTTCCATAGCTAATTTTTTATGTTTATGCTTTAATGATATTTTTCTTTACAATTAGTCTTGGACAATTTTATTTTCATGTATCCTGGTATGATTTTATTCATATTTCTTGTGCAAAAATTCATTTTTTCTTGGAAATGTGGTGCTATAATTGCAAATGATTTCAAAAAATGTAAATCTTAAACAGTTGTTTAAAAGGTTTTAGTTTTACAAAATTGACATGTTAATTCTAAAATGAATCAAAACACAAGAAACCTAATGTAGTCAACTTCTTTTCCCTAAACACCATGAAATAAAAATAAGCTTTGAACTCATGCTACTTTTACTGAGAGTAAAGAATAGCGCAAAGAAGGCTAAAGCATTCAAGAAAGATCTTTACACTGTGAATTTATTCTCATTGAACAATGTCAGCAGCTTACTGTCAAGTGTTTTCAGCAGATATCCTGGAACAACTGGAGAAACACAGGAAAATATTCTCACCAGCCAGTGTGGAAGCCAGGACTGTGCCATTGGCTCCTCTGGAGGAAGTCGGGTGCCTGGGCCATGTCCCTACACTGTGAGACCAAACTGCCAGGGGAGTGAGCACCACACAGTCGGGTCTGAACTAGGACATGCATGATGGACAGGTGGGATTAGTGAGCTGGAAAAGTCCAAAATATTTTTTGGTGGTCATTTAGGTGAACTAGTGTTGTGCTTATGGACAAAGACATAGAACAGAAAGAGATAGGTAGTACTGCTCCCTTTCTCTTTTGTTATTATAAATTCATTTTATTTTATCTTGCTCAATCTTTGTTTTTATCTTTTTTTCCTAATTTTTTTTCTTTTTGTTGTTCTAATCCCATCTTCTCAAACCAGAGACCAAATTCAATAATCACTCAAATAGACTTTCATTCTTTTCTCCCCTCTTCTGTGGTTTTACAAACCTGTGTGACCATTCCTTGTCCTCCAGTTATCTTTGTCTTATACACTATCCTCCCTGAACTTCCCCACAACAGGGTAAGTCCACTCTACCAAGGCGAAACACTGCATACAAACTCCCAATTTGTGATTGATTCTGTTGTATAACTATGGACTGCTCTCCTATGGTCTAAAGTACAAAATCAATAGCTGCCACAGTTTGTCACTTCTAAAGTGACGTTATAATTACTGCTAATTGTACTTCTTTAGCTAGGATGTTCTATCTGTTGTAATCAGTTGTTCTTCCTTCTGGAACAATACTCGGAATCTTGGGGTAATAACCTCAACATAGCCCTGCATCAAGAGACAGGGACTGAGCCAAATGATACCAACATCACACTTTCAATTAATTGGGAAGGTAGGGTCTTGGAACAGGCACAAACCAAAAATGTACACACAGAAGACACTCCTGAAGAACAGACTTTTTCCAGAGAAGCCTTGATAGATAGTATTGATATAGGGACCTACTACAAAAGCTTAAAACAATAATAACATAAAACAAAAAAAAATTTGAAATAGAAATCACAAGACAAAGAAGCAAAATTCAATCTCAGACATCCTACCCACTCAGAATAGATCCAGGAGACAGCAACATAGAAGAAATTGGAAGACACACATCTGAAACTTCTTAAATGATAGCAACAGAAATAAAGAAAAAAATTTATGACTCTATAGAGGAAAACAGATCAGAAATAATCATGAAATATTTGGTAGGCCCAGTGAGTGTGTGAGAGAGCTTCCTTGCTCCCCTGCACCCACTGGATCCCTCCAGATACAGACCAAGCCTGGCGTGTGAGTGAGACCTTCAGCCGTGCTCTTGGGATCCCTTTGAAGCCCTCCAGAACCAGCCTGGCATGGGAGAGAGCTTCTGCTGCGCTCTCTGCAACTCTCCAGATGCAGCCCAAGCCCAGGCCCAGGGAGTGTGTGGGAGAGCTTCTGCACTCCCCTGCACCCACTGGATCCCTCTGGTTCCAGCCCAAACCTGGCTTGTGAGAGAGACCTTCATCCATGCTCTCAAGACCCTCTGAACCCCTCCAGATGCAGTCCAGTCCCAGGCCTGGCATGTGTGTGGGGCAGCTTATGTGTACCCCTTTGCCTGCTGGATCCCTCTGGACACAGCCCAGGCCTGACTTGTGAGTCCTTCTGTCCTGTTCTCTGGACCCCTCTAGACCCAGCCCAGGCCTGGTATACAGGGCTGGTGTGAAGCTCTGCAGCTGAAGTCCCTGAAGAGAGGCTAGGGACCAGAACCACCCAGCTAATCCAGAAGCAGAACTTCTGAGCAGAGGGGCACAGAGGCTTCACTTCCATGGGTTGCAGCAGGAAAAAGCTGAGCACAGCAGCCAGACCCAAACCACGCACAACTGGATAAATTCAAAGTTCGTAGATCCGCACCCGGCAAGCTGAGACACTTTGCTAGACCCAGATCTACAAGAGCATCCTCTTTCTTTCTTTCTTTCTTTCTTGACTGAGAGAGGGGACAAAAGGTAACCAGGATGAACCAGTCTGCCTGAAAAACACCAGGTACATCAAGGGGAAGTGATCAGACAGAACTTAGCAGAACTAACTTAAATACAAATTCCCAATGTACTATCTGCTTAACTATAGAGACATAAAGATTGCTCTTACTGCCTAAAATACCAAGCCATTAGTTACAAAAGTTTTTCAACTTCTAAATATCATTATCAATTATTAGTATTCCTTATTGTAGTTCTGTAAATACAAAACTATAACTGCCTTAACCATATAATCTCTCTTGAGTAAGAATTTCAGTAGGTGCTAAGGTTATAACTGCATCAAAACTCTACATCAAAGGTCAGCGGACAGTGCTGTACAAAATGAAAAAAAGAAGGAAAAAAATGCAATCTCAGACACCAAGCCCACCCAGAACAAATGTAGAAGACACTA
>NW_004524775.1:32468-33840 GCF_000260255.1 Octodon degus | reverse complement strand
AAGAAGAATATATGCAGTGTGATATTTGTTGAAACTGTACTTCCGATTTGATTTGAAACTGTCTCATTGCTGTTTATCAATAAAATTTTGAAGAAAAAAAAAGAATATGGGCACAAGAAATAGCAGCAAACTTCCCGAATAAAGAGAACGAATCTGACATTCAGGTAACTGTAGCATATAGAACTCCAAGTAACATTAACCCAAGTAAAAACACTCAGACATATAATACTCAAGATCTCAGAAATCTGGCACAAGAACAATATACTGAAACTTGCTAGAGAAAAGAAACAGGTCACATTTAAAAGAAAGCCCATGAGAAAAATGGCAGACTTCTCTTCGCAAACCATGAGGTCAAAGAGAGCATGGAGCAGAGTACTTGAAGTCCTCTATGAAAACAAATTCTAGCCCAGACTACCATACCCTGCAAAACTCTCTTTCAAGTTTGATGGAGAAGTGAAATACTTCCTTGACAAATAACAACTAAAAAATTTCATGATAACAAAGCAAACCCTACACAGACTACTAAAATATGTTCTAGAGAGGGACTAAAATGATCGGAACTCCACGAATGAAAACAGAAGGAACCCGCTAAATAGGAAAAACAATTAAATACAGGAGTAAAAGGAGAAAACAACAGCAGGCAAATAACATGTCAATCATAAGTCAATACATCTCTTTTATATCCATCAATGTAAATGGACTCAATTCACCAATTAAAAGAAATAGACTGGCATGGTGGATTAGGAAACAAAACTCAACAGTATGGTATATACAAGAAACACATTTAACTCATAAAGAAATTTATAGGCTGAAAGTCAAAGGATGACAATACTACATGCCCCAGCACCTCAGAAAAAAGCAGTAATAATAATCCTGTTCTCAGACAGTCTCAACCAAGAGTGATCAAATGAAATATAGAAGGCCACTATATACTGGTTAGGAGAAAAATTCAAGATGAAGAGGTAACACTCATAAATATGTATGCACCAGACATGGAAGCACCCAACTATATAAGACAAATTTTAATGGACATGAAAAATCTAATATCCAATACCACAACGTTAAAAGGAGACCTTAACACTGTCTTATCCCAAAAAGATAGGTTGAACTGACAAAAAATTGGCAAAGAAATAGCAGAATGGAACCAGATCTTGGAACAAATGGACTTAGTGGACATATACAGAGTGTTCCACCGAACCACAGCTCAATACACAGTTTTTTCAGCTGCACATGGGTCATTTTCTAACATAGACCACATACTAGTCCATAGGTCATGGTTAAGTATATGCAAGAAAACTGAAATTATCCCATGCATATTATCTGGCCACAGTTCAATGAAACTGGAAGTAAATGACAAAAGAAACCCCCCAAA
>NW_004524775.1:30247-31525 GCF_000260255.1 Octodon degus | reverse complement strand
AGAGCCAAATTCAAAAACCACATGATCATCTCAATCAATGTAGAAAACTCTTTTGACAAAGTCCAACACTCATTCATGTTCAAACTTCTACAGAAAATTGGAATAGATGGCCTCTACTTCAATTGGAAAAAAGCCATCTATGAGAACCAAACAGCTAATATAATTCTAAATGGGGAAAAAATAAAATTTGTTACTCTCAGATCTGGTACAAGACAAAGATGTTCTGTATCACTGCTCATATCCAACATAGTTCTGGAATCATTAGCTAGAGCCATTAAACAAAAGAGAGAAATAAAAGGAATAAGAATAGGTAAAGAAGAAGTTAAACTATCATTATTTGCAGATGACATGATACTTTACTTGGAAGACCCAAAAAACTTCACCAAAAAGCTACTAGAATTAATACACAAATGCAGTAGCATAGCAGGATACAAAGTCAATACCCAAAAGTCAATAGCATTCCTCTACACAGATAGCAAACATACTGAGAGAGAAATTAGAGAAACAGTACCTTTTACAATAGCATCACAGAAAATGAAGTACCTTGGAATTAATCTAACGAAAGCAAAGATCTACTCAATGAAAATTACATTGCTCTGAAAAAAAGAGATTGTAGAGGATTTCAGAAAATGGAAAGATATTCCCTGCTCCTGGGTATGAAGAAACAACATTGGGAAGATGGCCATACTTCCAAAATTGTTGCACAGATTTAATGCAATCTCTATCTAAATACCACCAAAATACCTCGCAGACCTAGAGAAATTGTTCCTAAAATTTATTTGAAACCATAAAAGACCTAGAATAACAAAGGCAGTCCTGGGCAGCAAAGACAAGACAGGAAATATTACAGTTCCAGACTTGATATTATACTACAAATCTACTGTGATAAAATCATCATGGTATTGAAAACAAAATAGAACTGAGGATGAATGGAATAGATTAGAAGATGCAGAAGCCACCGCAAACACAGACACCTTATTTTTGACAAAGGGGTCAAACATGCTTACTTGATAAAAGATAGCTTCTTTAACAAATAGTGCTGGAAAACTGGCTCTGTATATGCCAAAAACTAAAACTTGACCCAGGTCTATCACCATGCACTAAGCTAAAGTCAAAATGGATTAGAGAGCTAAACATTAAAAGAGAAACACTAAATCTTCTGAAAGAGAAAGTAGGAGGAATACTTGAAGACATAGGGGTAGGCAAAGAATTCATGAACAAAATTCAAATCACACAGGTAATACTTGAAAGAGTTAACAACTGGAACCTCCTCTTATT
>NW_004524775.1:3217-28632 GCF_000260255.1 Octodon degus | reverse complement strand
TTCTTTTTCTCTTTCTTTCTTTCTTTCTTTCTTTCTTTCTTTCTTTCTTTCTTTCTTTCTTTCTTCTTTCTTTCTTTTTTTTTTGTGGAACCAGGGATTGAACTCAGGCCCTTGTGCTTGCCAGGGAAGCGCTTATTCCACTAAGCCATCTCTCCAGCACCAAATTTTCTGATCAAGGAGATTATTGGGTCACAGAGGAGAGCGATCAAGAATGTAGAGTGTGCCTAAGGAGAGTTACATGGAGAGAAAACATTCTCTCAGGCTTTCACGGAGAGCAAATAGGTCAAGCAATGGCTGTGACTCATCCAGATGGCTGACACTGATGAAAGATCTACAAGCTGGTACAGGGTTTCAGGATAAATCCTGAAGGGATTTGACTGACCTTCACAGATACAAGTTACATTTCTTGTTATATAGGTCTTGCTTTATCTTGGTCTTAACCATCAAGCAGAAAAATATAAAAACGAGGTATAAAAAGTAAAGCCATATTAATATGCTGAGCTGTAAAAGGCTCAAGTTAACAACTTCAGATATTGACAGTACTATGGATAATCCACTGCTATTATGGACTACTGGACTATATTGGATTATTTTGCTGAATTCATGCACCTACAATATTTAAATGACAATGGAATACTCATCTCTGACAAAACTAAGCAAAAAAAAAGGGAATATAAATGAAGAACTAGGGGGCCTGCCCAATAGCTCAGTTGTTTAAGTGCCTGCTGAAACAAAGCCCTCAAGCTCAAGCTTCTGTGGTTCGAACCCAGATAGTCACATCAAACCAGAAATGCCCTAAAGGCATCTCTGGGCCTCAAAAAAAAATACCTTCTATAAATGAAGAACCATTTAGTATCTGTATATACCAAATAGCTAGGCTAGATATACAGCTACTTTCTCTTAATTCCATGGGAAGAAAGATTTGTACTAATAGTACTTGGACAAGATATGATGTCTGCATCTTGTACTAGAAATAATCACTACAAAGACAACAAAATGCAATGTATTAATTATTGAAACTGTCTTATTAATCGGTTTTGAAACTGTCTCATTTCTATTTGTTTCTCAATAAAATTAATAAGTTAAGCCATATTGATATGGTGAGCTGTAAAAGGCTCAATCTACCACTTCCAACACTGCCAGTCCTATAGTTAACCCACTACAATTATGGACTACTGGAGTATATTGGATAATTTTGCTGAATTCACACACCTACAATGTTTGAATGGCAATGGAATACCCATCTCTGATAAAACTAAAGAAAAAAGGAGATACAAATGACCAGTTTGTATCTCTATATACAATATAGTTAGGAAAGATATACAGCTACATTCTCTTAATTCAATGAGAAGAAAGATTTGTACTAATATTGTTTGGACAGGATATCATGTCTACATTTTGTATTATGAATAATCACTACAATGAGAACAATATTCAATGTATTTTTTTATTGAAACTGTCCTATTAATCAGTTTTGAAAGTGTCTCATTGCTATTTGTTTCCCAATAAGATTAATAAAAAAGGAGCAGGAGAGTACTAAAATAGTTGTATTTTACATAATAAAGCTACAGAACAGTATTAAGTTATATGTATATATATATCTACACAATCTTGAGGTGTGGAGGGGGTGTGTGTGTGTGTGTGTGTGTATGTATGTATGTATGTATGTATGTGTCTGTCTGTCTAAAAAGGAAAAACACTAGTTATCTGCAAGAAGGAAAATGTGAGTAGCCAGGGAGGACATAACAGAGAAGGTGAATTATAATTCATGGAATAGATTTATCACTTTTGTACTTAGTAATATGTAGAGTGATTTTAAAATAAATTATGAAAATTCTTCTAGGAAAAGAACAGTATTATAATTTTTCTTTTAAAAGGACATGAAGCCCCAAAATTTAAAAACCCAATGCAGAAATGGGCATCCAAGATGAACACACACTTCTCAAAGGATGATAATAAAGATGTGAATAAATATATGAAAAAATGCTCCACATCACTAGCCATCAATGAAATGCAATTTAAAATAGCACTGAGATATCATCTCACTCCAGAAAGAATGGCTCTCATAAAGAAATCAAACAACAACAAATGTTAGAGAGGCTGTGGGGACAAAGGAACCCTTATCCACTGCTGGGAATGTAGACTAGTGCAACTATTATGGAAATCAGTGTGGAGACTCCTTGCAAAACTAGGACTGGAAATCCCACTCAAACCAGCTATTTCCCTACTGGGAATTTTCCTGGAAGAACTGAAAACAACATATCATAGTGATATATGTGTATCTATGTTTATGGCAGCACAATTTGTGATAGCCAAATGTTGGAAAGAACCAAGATGCCCATCACCTGAGAAATGGATGAAAAAGATGTGGTATTTTTATGTAATGGATTATTATTCAGCTATAAAGAATGATAAACTCAAAGCCTTCATATTTAAGTGGATACCACTTGAAGATATACTCATAAGTGAAATAAACCAGACCCACATGTGTAAATATCATATAGTCTCCCTAGTGTAAGAAGTCAAAAGAAGAAATACAAATGGAAAGGTATAACATAATTAAAAAGAAAGTGAGAACTTGAGGATTAGATACTGAAGAGAGAGCAAGGAAAAAAATCTAGGAAATATGACAGTGGCAAAGACATATATTTATATGTACAAGATGGGCAAGGTAATGATACTGAGAATCTTCAGCAGGTTTTTGAAACTAACTGTTAATTGGTAGGATTCTCATCCTTACTATATATGTTGATACTTGTGAATTAAGCAACTGCACTGAAGATAGCAGTGTGTAAATATAGGGTCATACTTGAAATGTCTGTCATTCTAGTCTTCTGCATATGAGCTGCTTGTCATGACACGCTGGTTGTTACCATGTTGTCTCTTGGGTACATGTTTGTTTAAAAAGGAATGGGGTGGTGAAGGAAGGTAGGAGACAGGAAAAGGGGTGTTGTAGGACTGTCCTTCTACAATGTTGTATATGGTTAAATTTCTAAACTGTGTAAAAATCTTTAATTGTTTATTCTTGTTTTTTAAATATATTTTTATTTTTTTCTTCATATTCTGTAGGGACTTAAAGCTTAACATATCAACACCTGATGGAAAATACATTTCATGTTATGCCTAAGATGTTTGATATTCAGAGAGATAGTGAGGTTAAGCTCAACTGCCTATGTTGTAGGGTAATAACAATAAGCTTCTCTTCTGGAGGGTCAACAACCTAAGTTTGCAGGCCAAAAACTAGAGAAAAAGGAGAGCTGCAAGGACATCCAACATTTTGACCCTAGCCTTTCAAGGTCAGTGAAGAATTAGGACAGAGGAGAACCTGTACTGCAACATCATGTAACTCAGCTGTATCCCAAATTTTTGATCAAGGAGATCATGGGGCCACAGAGGAAAGTGATTGATGATGTAGAGTGTGCCTAAGGAGAGTCACATGGAAAGAAAACATTCTCTCAGGCTTTCATGGCGAGCAAATTGGTCAAGCAATGGCTGTGACTCATCCACATGACTGACACTGACAAAGGATCTGCAAGCTGCAGTACAGGGTTTCAGGATAAATCCTGAGGGGATTTGACTGACCTTATCAGATACAGAAGCTACATTTCTTGTTATATAGGTATTGCTTTATCTTGGTCTTAGCCATCCAGCAGAAAAGTATAAAAATTAAGTATAAAAAGTCAAGCCATATTAATATACTGAGCTGTAAAAGGCTCAAGTCAACATCTTCTGACTTTGCCAGTCTTATGGAAAACCCATTACTATTATGGGCTGATGGACTATATTGGAATATTTTGTTAAATTCATGCACTTATAATATTTAAATGACAATGGGATACCCTTCTCTGACAAAACTATACAAAAAAGATGATACAAATAAACAACTCTTTTGTATCTGTATACTCAAAATAGGATAGATATATGGCTACATTCTCTTAATTCAATGAATAGAAGGATTTGGTCTAATAGTGTTTGTAAACAGGATATCATGTCTGCATCTTGTACAATGAATAACCACTAAGACAACAATATGCAATGTATTAATTATTGGAACTGTCCTACTTATTGGATTTGAACCTTTCTCATTGGTATTTGTTTCTTAATAAAATTATTGAAAAAATAGACATGAAGAAATATGCTAAGTGTGGATCAGTGCAAACCAGGCTCCTGGTTTCCAGGATGTGCAATCTCAAGGTTCTTTTCATAGTCTTTATACTTACAATTTTTCATAGTGAAGGGCTTTATAAATTCTATTGTATAACAAACATTTCATTACCAAGAACAGATGTCAATAAATGGATTATACATGCTTAGGTCTTATTAGGGAATGCGAACAGAATATGGGGGAAATATGTAGATGAGTGAGGACATTTTAGAAAACTGATAAATTATACCAAAAACATGACTGGAGATGGCCAGGTAGTAATACTAAAAATACACTAGTTAAAGTATTTGGTTAAAGAAAGACATGGAACAAATCACCAAAATTTCTTGCTGATGTATTTGAAAATTTGCAGGTATTAAAATCTTGTAGAAGAAAAAAGATTATATACTAGAAATAAAACATAGTATAAAAACCATAGAAAAGAAATGAAAGCCTTGTTCCTATTACAAGCAACAAACACAAGGGGAGTTCAGATGATTTCATCAATGTGTTTGATTAACCACTGATGATAGTGGTAACTTTAAACCCTCTTCTACCACAGAATAAAAAGAAAATTCTCAACATCATTTTAACACAACTAGATAAATTGATATCAAAGCACGATGAAATTGTACCAAATGGAAATTATAGATTAATTTATATTTAATTTTATACTTTTCAAAAATTCAAATAAAAAGCCAATAATTCAACAGTAAGTTGAAACAATAAAACATTCTGAAAATGAAATGGGGTTTGGCCATGCAAAAGATGAAGGGAAATTTCAATACTAGAGAGTTAATTCTTCTATGGTAAAGAAATGAATGGTGTAGCTGTTTGTGCAGAAAGCATCAGTTGTATCTACTGTTGGGTTACAATTAAAATTTTCAAGAAAAATGTAAAAAGTGGAAGATTTCTCTCATAATGTCACAAAACTCAATTTCTTAAACTTAAAGTTAGGATCTTACATCAATGATAAATGTAACTTACCTATTGGGAATAAGAACTGATACCTCCCCAGCAGAGTCCTGCTCAGGAAGATGAAACTATAAACTGATAAAGGCATTCAATTTGCTCATCTAGGCAAGTAGGCCGTTTGCCACTTACAGCATTTTACCTAAGCAAACTGCTCCGTTAGCCAAGACATAACTTGCTTGTGAAGACTCCCATTGAGGATCATATCACACCTCCCCATCAACCCTAAAGTACTGCATGACAGTTCTGCTCATTCTTGTTCAGTTTCCAACCTTAGACCATATCAGTCAGGCCTCAATGCCTGCACATCCTGCATTGGAGACAGTACCAAACCCTGTCAAGGCGGTGTTTTCCCTTGCTGCGGTAAGTTTATTAACTCAGTTTTGGTTGGTCATGGCTCTTTGGGGGAAATAGATGAGGAAAAATGTGCTGTTTAAATCCAAGAAGCATTTTACTGAAAGCCATTTCAATCAAGGGTAAATACTTCCACAACTGTTTAAGTACTCTGAAAGTATCAGACTGTGGACTTTGTCAAAATCAGGACCAATTGGAAGGGGAGAAATCAAAACTACCAATATTTGCAAAGAATTTGGTATATATTTGGAAGAAAATCCTAGAAGCAATGAGAAACAGTAAGGTGATCACATAACCCCCCAAAGCAAAACTAAACTTCCAGATACAGAAAAACGAACAAAACAATAAATTAAAAGAAAACCCCAATACCAAAGTTAAAATATTAACTATAATTCAAATTTAAAAAGAGACATACCTGTTCTTGGGTATGAAGACTTAATATTATTAAAGAAACAATTTTCCCCTAACTTAATTTATTAAAGTTGATGAAATTGCAGTCTAAACCACAATTTCTTCCCACAAGAAGACGAATGAGACAGGAGGCAGAAGAGACACACAGATCCATAGAACCAAATGAAACGGTCACAGATGAGGACACAGTGCACACATGAAATGACACTGCAGATAAATGGGCAATTATTGGCAAATAATCGCAAGTACTGGCAGGTAACTTGGCGACTTTAAGTAGATTTCAAAACAAAAACTTCTCATGATTTAAGAACTTGAATTAAAAAAAAAATACAAAAGAATTCAAAGTTAACATAGGTGAAGGGCTTCATGAACTCAATGTAAAGATCTTCGCAAAAATGACATGGAACTCAGAAACCATAAAAGTGAACATATAACAGTCATAGACATTCTTATAACAAAAACAAAGTTAAAAAGTATGTAAAAATATCTGTAACGCTTAACAATCCAAAACTTATTTTACCAATAATAAATGTTCTTTTTGAAATCTGAGACTAAAATCTCCCCACACTCCTAAAATTAGACATAAAGATAAAATTAAAAAATACAGATGGTTAATAAACATGAAATATGATCAAACCCAAAAGTAAAGGAAATACAATTTAAGACAATATTTCAGGCAATTGCACTGGGACAGACTTAAAGTATGTGTAAAATCCATTTATCTGTGAGGGTGTGATGAATTTGGCAGCCTCATTCATTGCCATTAAAGATAAAGTCATTAACCACACTGTAAAGGAAATCTTGCAATAATTTTCAAAATTTGAAGCGTGCACACCCTTAATCCCAGTAATTCAACTGCTATGGAATTTTATTATGATACGATTGACAAAGCAAAATTGTTGTTATGTAAAGAGGTTCACTGCACAGAAATTTGGTGCTAACATAAACATCTATGAATGAGAAATGCTTGAAACATTTAATTATATTTCATCTACAAAACAGTCATGCAGTCACTCAACAAATGACACAGATATGTATATATTAGGAATGCCCACAAAAGACTGATAAATGAAGGAGGCAATTTGCAGAAGAATGTGTTACAGGATGGACCCACTTCTAGACCCTCTCCCAAAAATAGCTTGTGCACCTCTGGCCATTAAAAGAATGCACACACCTCCCTTAATAGAGGAAATCTATAGAATTTAAAGAGATCAAGACATCAATTTATATGTCAATTGCTTGAATGTGCTTTGAATTTGAAAAAAAATCATGCATTTTTTTTAAATCTTATTTTAAAATTTACCCAACATGGCAAATAAAAATGTATAGGAGAAATTCCACCATTTTGAGCTTCCTGTGCATTACTATTTCCTCTACTGAGGCTCCTGGGATTGAGTCAAGTGGCAGCAAGGGAAAAGTCACCAGGCCCCAATTAAAGTCTCATCGACGACATCCCAACATGAGCATTTCTCAGTTAAGCATTTCTTATCTGCAGAAGGTATCCACTGCCACACAGGAAGAAGGACTCTCCACGTAAAGGAAAACTGTCACTGTTGAGGTGAAGATGGTAGTAACAGCATCGACTGTAACTCATCGCCTCGACTGCCACTGAAGTGGTCATCTGCAGGGATGAAAAGGTAAAATTAGCAAAGGCACAAACACACTTCCAAGCAGTCCAGAGGCTAGGAGCCTAATTTACTATTCTCCTACATGTGCTGGAACACATTTTTCTAAGGAATACTGAAAAAGCCCTAATTCCAGAAGTAGGGTCCAGGCTGTGGCTAAGAAAATAGGCATTTCTGTAGCTTTTTGGTTTTTTTCTGGGCTGAAAAAGTAAATCTTTCTCAAGAACACTTGAAGTTTGTGCCTTTTCCTCCCTCTGTATTTGAGGCATCACAGCTGTAGGCCATTCATTCAGTTGATCAACTATTTTTGATGAAACAATTTGTCACCCTTTGAGCCTAACAAACAATGAGATTGTGTCTCATGAATACAACAGTTCTTTCCTTTTTTAAAAAATAGAGAATAAAAAATAGTTACAGAAGAAAAGAACTGATACAGAATTTCACTAAACAAAATGAGAAGACAGTGCTTGGGAGGCTGAAAATAGGAGGGTCACTAAGAGTCCAATCTGTGTAGTGAGACTCAATAGACCCTGTACTAAATACATTTTTAAAATATAGGAATTCAACAATGGTTATTATATTGTATATTGTTGTCTTCAAATTAGTGGTTCAGATTACCAGATATTAGCATAAAAATTGATCAAAAAATTAAAAAGAGAAAAAATTTAATCGTTAGCTGCTTATTTCAATAAATTAGCAAAAATTAGCAGTAAATCTATCTAAGCTATCTTATGTGTGAATACATCAATTCTTGAGCAATACAGCACTTCCAGCTTTGAACACACTTAGCTTACTGGATGACAGATGTTAAGGAAATCTTTTATATTGACAGAAAACTTGCTGAGTTGTAGAAAAGTTATAAAACATTTCTCTTAACACCTGACGCAATCTGGTCACTTCAGGCAATTAGAATGTACCCATGAGTCATCAGTCCTCAAGAAATCAGCATCTCATTTTCTATCTAGATATGGCTTCTCCTAGGAAGCAAGGATTATTCTAACTAAAACATTTACCTTCAGAGAGTTCATTTTGGACAATATGCAAGTGAAGAGTTCTGTGAGGAATCTGCTTTCAAGGTTTTACTGGTAGCAGTCATTCCCAGAAGATCTCCCAGGAAGTCATTTTCTGAAGTGAAAAAGAAAAGAGAGAAACTTCATTTTCAAAGAAACAGGAAATGCAGCGGGAATACTGGAAACTTTACTCTTTCTCTCATATTGACTCTTTTAGGAAACTGCCTTTTTCTTGCAGAGCTCTGAAACCATAACTGTCTATTCTGTATCTCTGTAAATTTCAGAATTATCACCTTGACCCAGGGTTTTTCCTCTCTTGTGCCCTTCTGAAACTGAGTGGATTGCCTGGGTCCCCACTAAAATTTTTCTTGCTTTTAAAAAAATCATTTATCTTTACCTAGTTAGACAGCTTGCTCATAAAGCATCACTCAAAGTGGTCTACTTATTTATCTTTTTTCAACAAAATCTTCCTGGGCATTTACTCTATGACAAGCAGTCCACAAGCTGTCCTGTGTCACACACAGACACACAAAACTCCACGACAGCAAAGATCTGGCTTACCTTAGTGTTAAAGCCCTAGATTTAATCCTCACCACTGGAAAAATAAGATCCAATGTATAACTCAATCATGGTAACTTAGCATTGAGAAATAATGGTCTGATTCAGTTGAGAATAGTGTTAGCAAAGACCTTGAATTTAGTGACACTTGTATGGTCACAGAGCTGTCATTCGCCATTACAATGGCCACATTCATCTAGCTCTTGGATAGATTTTTAATGTTGTTTGGCTGCAACCAAGTTTCATCATGCTTAAAAAGAGCAAGATTCATTGACTCACATCTGTCTGCAGTCTTTCCTATAAACTTGCAGTTCCCTGCCTATACAGCGGTCATACCTGCATGACAGTCCAAGGCCATGGGAGTGGAGAGTCTGACTGTAAAGTGACCAGATCATTTGCTGGAACTAGCATTTGGCAGTTAATGCAAGAGCCTGAATAACTCCTCCTCCTCCTTTCTGGAGTCTACCTTCACCTGCCAGGAAAAAAACGAAAGAGGGGAAATACCATTTTAGGAAAAAGTATGCATAGATACACACATGTGCATATTTACAATACAAATATGTCGTCCTTACACAAGCACAAAATGTAATCTAACAAAATGTCATTCATGAAATGTGAATTTCCTATAGTGTACACAGACCAGGAAAGAGGATGTTGCTAGTTCTCTGTGTCGTGAGCACAAAACGCATGCTCAATCTTTCCCCATATGTTCAAATGGACATAGAGAGGGGCCAGCTGCTAATGATGTTAGCAAGAGAAAATATCTTGTTCTAGTAGACTAAGTGGTATAAAGTACAATTTTTACTGCTATATGCATGGCAACAAGAATATGGTCACTCTATTAAACTCAGAGCTCCACTCCATTTGTCAATTCTATTGATGAATTATTTTATTTCAACCTCAGCTATGTTCTCAAGAACATCTTTATAGAGAATGTATAGGACAATAATGTATAAATATCCAGAGAGTGCTCTTTAAAAACATCTAAAATTTCCCCCAAAGCAATTCATCTGGAAGACATCCATAAATATAATATCTCTACTTATGATTTTTCAAGAATTTCAATACAACTAAAATGTCTGTATGTGACAAAACATGGAATATATTCAATTACTATATTCAGAGTCCCCTTAAAAATTCTTAGAGCGGGGCTGGTGAGATGGCTCAGTGGTCTAGAGCACGTACTTAGAACAAGCTAAGCTAAGCAAAGCACAGGGACCCCGGTTCAATCCCCCAGCCAGTCTCGCCCCCTGGTGGGCTGAGCTGCCCCCCCACACTAAAATTTAAAAAAAAAAAATTCTTAGAGCAATGAATGGCTTCAGTGTGATTTACTAATCATAATTTTATTGATTACCCAATAGACACATCAGAAACAGTATTCATCTCAATCAAATGTCCTTTCTAAGTCATCCAAATTTTACCAAATGTATTTATAGGTTTTCTTGTACTGCCCTGTGACCCATTAACATATCTTCAAATACTAGATGCATATAAAATCTAATATTGTACCTCTTACCAACAAAGAAAAGCCAAGCCAAAACATGCAACAATAGTAATTGTTTTTTATGGATTAAAATAATTTTATTAATACATTGGTACCATTAAGTCCAAGATACACTCTTAAGCCAGTCTACTCAGAATTCCTATAGATAAAGTATTGCTGAACAAGAATTCCTAATTAAAAGTTTATGAAATACAAAACATACAAGAATAATTAAAACTTGCATTTGTGTACTATGTATACATGCTTCCTGAAGTTAATAAACTTAGAAATATTTATCAGTATAATAATTTATAGGTCTATTTTCAAAATATTTTCTTCCAAATAATCCTAGCTAAGAGATCAACATTAATTTTATAGACCTTGTACTTATCACATCTAGAGCTTTGTATTTTTTTTTGCTACATGTAGCAGCCCTAAACAATTTGCCTAGGACGGAACGTGGTGACATGGCAGTGAGAATGTTTCCTAATTCCATGATGTGCACATGTTGTTCTGTGGGCTCTTGTCCACTGCAAGCCTCTGATCTGCAAATATGCAGTTCCCTTCCCCTGAAAGGAGACAAACCTGCAAGAGTACCAGCGCTCCCAGAGACACACTGTAGCCTCCTGTGGCTCCTGAGCACGAGACATGGCTAGTGTGACTCAACAACTAACATTTAATTTTAATTACTTCATATTTAGACTTAAGTAGCCACTTGTGTCTGGTGTCCTTTTTACTACATAATGCAAGTGCAGATGTTAGAAAAGAAAACTCTGTAAAACATGTGTAATCCATTCATACACACAAAACGTAACTATTTGGAGGACCAAGCTTTCAAAATGTAGAGAAGCTACCTGAAATCAATGCAGTTTTTAAAATTTTCTAAAAAGAATGTTTTTTATGAAGAATGTTTTTTTAAAGCAGAATACAATCAAATTTATAAATAAAAAGGTTTTAGTTGCTCGAACTTCAGTGTAACTCTCTTGGTGGAATTCAGTCTACTCCTGGGTATTACTGCTGAGGATAGTTTTATTTTATTTATTATTTATTTTTTTATTTTTAAATTTTATTTATTTATTTATTTGTGTGTGTGTGTGTGTGTGTGTGTGTGGCCAGCTCAGCCCACCAGGGGGCGGGGCTGGCTGGCATGTGGTGCTGGGGGATTGAACCGCGGTCCCTGTGCTTTGCTAAGCTTGTTCTAAGTAGGTGCTTTAGACCACTGAGCTATCTCACCAGTCCCTGAGGATAGTTTTAGACAAACTGTAGAAATCTGAAGTTTGCTCCTTGCCTAATTATCTTGGGGGCTATTTTCAGGTAGTCCATGAGTCTGCAAGAAGAAACAGCTTTGGAGACTTTATATATTCTTCTCTTGGTGAGCCTGGGAAACATGGTACTTGAGGTAAGGCTAGCTTGAGTCCTGCCACCTTGTTGCTGCTGCATCCCCTGACCACAGGATCATGCCCTAGATTCAGGAGCAAAGGTAGACCTCCAACAAGCCCCTTGGAGTGCTGGTGCTTACACTTCTTCCTAAGGGGGCAGTGCTCAGGTAGAGTCAGGGTGCCTCTTAGACGTGTGATTAATATACCAGGCACAGACTTGGCCTTGTGAGGAAATAGTTAAAAATAATATTATAACAATAAGGAAGTATTAATCAGACAACAAAGTAATTGTTATACTCTGTTCAAATTACTATTAAAATGCAAAAACCACCATAAATCATATTTTGAGTGGGTCACAATGCACACTTGCTCCTGCCAGACAAAGGTCTGATAATCTTTCGGGGCCAGAGTAGTGGAAAATCACTATGCACACATGAATCTTTGATATCAGATATAAACTAAATGTAGCCCTGCAAATTACTGCTAGCTAACACAGGGATGTAAACATGGACCAGCTGAGTTTTCTGCCTTTCCAACAGGAGACAAACAGTTATTTTGTTCAAATGAACCACATGAATACATCTCTTAGGCAAAGATTTAGGCCAATGTATTGTACAAGAAAAAGATATGATGCATCCTTAAGCGGAAAAAGAAATGCAGGCTTCTCAATTCACTGTCTCTGCCAGGCCTGCTACTGCCAAGGGAATGTTGACAAGCTGTACCAGCAGTAAAGTTCACATCTGGTTCTTATGTTTATGTGGAAGAAACAATAACTTCTCTGTATGTGAAACTGTTTCTTACACATTTCTTTTTTCATCAATCCTGGATAATTTTTTAACATCATTTTTGGTTTTTGATCCATCCCATATCTGCTCAAATTTTAGTAGGATGAAGCTTTTCATCTGTGAGGATTACTAATTATGTTGTAAAGACATGCTGTTATGGCTTGTGTCTAGATGTCCCCACAAAGCCTCATGCAGTTATGGTTGGGCTTCTACTGGTTTTGATTGACTCAGTCCAATTATGGGTCTGAGTGCTGTACCTTCCTTCAGGTGGGCAGCCTACAGACAGTACAAGGGGAGAGAGAACCTTGCTCTCTGCTGCTTCTCCTTTTATTTTTGCTGCTCTTTGCCTTTCCTGCCATGAACTGCTGCCCTCTGCCTTGTGCCACTCTGCCTTAGAGCTAGCTGAGTAAGGACTGAAACCTCCACAAATTCTGAGCTAAATGAACCTTTTCTTCCTTAATTCTTGACATCAGATATTTTATCAATAAGAGAAAAGTAACTAAGACACATGCTGTAGAGTAACTTGAGAAAAATAACAACTAGGATGGCCCAGCCTGTCACAAACTGTGTCTGGAGGTGGTTTCCTCTTCTCTTTACTTTTGGAGCAAAAAGTTGGAGAACACCACTTCAATAATTAGGAGAGATACAAGATAGAAATAAAGATTGGATTATTTGCAGGTCCTAGGAAGTATATGGTATGGGGGTCACACGTACAGAGGTCAGGAGCACACAGAAAGAGAGGAGGAGATGAGATGAGAAAAAGCAAGGGAGAGGGAATATATTTGCCACAGATCTACATGTGGGTATTGGTTAGGAGAAAGAGACACAGGCATCAATGTCCTCTCCAAATGGGCTTCCCCCTGGGTTTTACTGATGAGTATAAGCAAGCAGGCATGAGTTCCAGATGGTCACAGAGGCACAGCTGCACATTGTGCAGGGACTGTGGAATCAACAGTGCCAGTCAAAGAAGCTGTGCATAGCGGCACCACTGGGAGGTCTAGGAGAGTTTTGAGCTGCAGTGATAAAAGGCAGTTATCTGCATCAGCTGTGTCAAGCACCTGGGAAGAAGCACAGAACTGGAATCTATCGTGGATTGCTGACCATTGGGCCAATATAAACATGTAAGAGTTTATCACATTCTTCCAATATGCACATCCAACAAGGCATGCTGCTGAGGCCTCAGCAACTTTCTCTCAACCATATGCCTCCCTTTGACCTAGTGCCATCTTTTTTACTAAACTATTCTTTTAAAATTTATTTTTTATTAATTTTAGAACAACAAATAGCAATGATAGTTTCAAAATGGGTTAGTAGGACAATTACAATAATTAATACATTGTATATTGTTGTTTTCGTAATAGTTATTCATAGTACAAGATGCAGACATGATGTCCTATCTAAACACTATTAGTACAATTTTTTTTTCTCATTGAATTAAGAGAAAGTAGCTGTACATCTATCCTAATATATAGATAGATAGATAGATAGATAGATAGATATAGATAGATATAGATATATATAATTTCACTACAAAATTGTCCTTCATTTATGCCATCTTCATCCCTAAAAGAGAGAGAACCATTCAAACATCCTTGATCCCCAGTGCCTTTATGATATAAGCTAAGCACAGGCATATTAAAACTTCTAGAATGTAGTAGTCTGCAAATTGTGAATGACTCATCATACTATTAATGTTGATCAACTGTGAAACTCTTCTTGAAATAGATCAAATGATGAGCTGAAAAGTATAAGTGGCTATAAACAGATACAGTTATTATCTGTGAGGCTGCTTTTGAAGCATCTTCTGGGAAACTGACAAGGATGAGCACTGACAGAACCAAAATGTAAATGCCCCAGGTTGTTGATTTTGAAGCAACATCAGAACTCATTTTCCTTCATAGCTCTCCCTTAGAGGAAGCTCGTGGGCCATAGGAACATTCTGGATGCCTGCAGTCTTCACTTGAGTGTGTCAGAATGGCTGAAGACCTATGAATCACCTTTATTCTATACAAACCTAACTTTTGTTTTCATGTCTTTTCTCTAAATTTTTTCCCTCTTTGAGTCATAAATTTTTTACTCAAATCTTTAGTATTTACTTGTGTCTGGCTGCTTTTGTCTCTATTTTCTTAGTATTTTTCTTACTTTTTAAGTTGGAAGCCTGGGTTATTTATCTTTCTTTATTCCACTTTAGTCACTTCAGACTATGTATTTTCCATTAAGTACATCATTAAGTTGTATCAGACTCAGTGCAAAATACTATAAACAAACTTTTACTTGAGAGAGAGTATAGCAGTAATTGATATGACATTAGTAATGGTACACTTTTTAGCAGAACATTTCCCAAAATATGGCGAAACAATCTGACATTCTGAAGCATATAGAACTCAAAATAACATCAACCCAATGAAAACCACACCCAGACATGCAATAATCAAGATCCCAGAAATTCAGCATAGGAAGAATATACTAAAAACCACTAAAGAAAAGAAACAGATCACATTTAAAGGAAAACCCATCAGAGTAACAGCAGATTTCTCTTCATAAACCATCAAGTCAAGAAGAGCATGGAGCAAAGTACTTCAAGTCTTGCAAGAAAACAAATTCCAACCCAGACTGATGTACCCTGCAAAACTCTCCTTCAAGTATAATGGAGAAGTGAAATACTTCCACGACAAAGAACAACTAAAGAATTTCATGATGACAAAGCCAAGCCTATACAGACTACTAAATGATGTTCTAGAGAGGGAGCAAATTGATCACAGCCCCATGAATGAGAATGGAATGAACCCACCAAATAGGGCAAACAAACAGAGGAGAATAAGAGGTATACAGTAGTAGTCTTTCAGTTATGCTTTTGTGTTCACCAGCAAAACATTTCCATCAGCACACTCTACAAATGGACTTCTCTTCCACCCTATGGGCATGATTCCATCTGAGTCTACAGGGTGGATTTCAAAGAAATAGCTGTCCCACAATGACGCCTAGCCACCAGTAACTGTCACGGTCATTATGCTTGTCCACAACACACTAGAACTTTGTGCGATATCCTATCCTCAAACTGTGAGAAGTGCTGGTCATTTATTTGCCATTCCAGTATTTATCTTATGTTTTACTCTCAGTACTTCTTTGCTATCATGAAAACTTTTTCTTAGTTCAATTGTTTTGAAACATTTAATTTTTAGTTAATTAGTATTTAATTTTCTGCATATTGCTTAATCTTAATTTTTGTTCTAAGATTTATACTATATCTTTGACTTACAATTTATTTAAAAGACATCATATGATATATTCTCCTAGTATTAGAAACTTTAAAAAGTATATTTCCATTTTCTGTTAACTTAAAAAAAATAAATTAAAAAAGTACACTTTTAGAAGACCAGAACGATGGATTCCAAGCATGGCCCTAGTATTACACATTGTTATCTTCAGTGCAGTTCCTTAGCTCACAGGTAGCAGCATATATAGTTAGTCAGGGTGTGAATCCTACCAATTAATTGCTAGTTTCAAAAACCTGATGGAGATTCTCAGGATCATTGCCTTAACTATCTTATGTATATAAATGTATGGTTTTGCCCCTGCCATGCTTCCTAGCTTTTCTCCTTGCCCTCTCTTTGTTGTTTAATCCTTACATTCTTGTTTTTCATTAGTACAAAATATTATAGCTTAAAACTTTCTATTCATTTGTAGGTTCTATAAAGTGTGTTAATTTCCAAATATTTGACAATTTCCAAGTTCGTTTTTCTTTTGACATCTAATTTAATTTTCCTATCAGTATAAAAGATATTCTGCATGATCTCTTAAGTTTACTGAATACAGTTTTTTGTTTGTTTGTTTTTATTTTTTGAGAGAGGGTCTCCCTATGTAGTTCATACAGGCCTTGCACTCACTATGTAGCCAGCCCAGGCTGGTCTGGAACTCACAGTGGTCTGCCTATTTCAGCCTCCCAAGTGCTGGTATTACAGGTGTGCACTAACATACATGGCTACTTAATACAGTTTTAAATTAAACTCTCCTGGCATATTGTCCCTCTGCCCCATAAGGTCAAATTGGAGGATTAAATTGTTCCTATTGTTGAATTACCTTTATCCATTGAATCATGGCAGCTTTTGTTTTATCTAGTTTGCCATCAAGTATTGATATGTTAAACTTTAAATCCCTACAGAATGTTAAGAAAAAATAGATAAAAAATTAAAAAAATAGGAATAAACAATTAAATATTTTTACACAGAAATTTAGAAATCTAACCATGTACAACATTGTAGCAGGACAGTCCTGTGACATTTTTTTCTTGTCTCTTATTTTCATTTATTACCTTTTTTTCTTAAACAAACATTTACTTGAGAAGCTGTATAGCAGTAATTGATATGACATTAGAAACAGTATGAAAAAAAAAGAAGCAGTATGTATTTAGAAGACCAAAATGATAGTAATCCAAGCAAAGCCATGGTATTACACATTGCTATCTTCAGTGCAGTTGTTTAGTTCACAGGCATCAGCATATATAGTTAGGGTTTGGAGCACAATCGTGAGTGCTAGTATGGTCATCATTGTTATATATTCCAGAGCATAATCAACTCATCTTCCATAAAGTAAAAAATTTCTTTTTCTATAGGAACATTTTATCTGAAAGTCTATGTTCTGTGATGCTAGCATAGCATCTCTAGCTATCCTCTAGACATTCTTTCCCCTCTCTTCTGTCTCTGTCAGAGCTTTCTCCTTCAAACTTTTGTGTCTTCTGTTCAAGAGTATCTCAGTGGTAGACAGTCTATAGCTTATTCATTTATTTAAAAACATGGAATGTCCCAGGATTCTTCAAAAATTCATTGTAACCTTCAAAAGGCTAGGTTCATGTCTGTCATGTTCCTATTTCCCAGCTCTTATGTCTGAATCTTTGCTCGTTTTTAATTTTTTTGACAAAAATTAGGTTTTTTTTCTGTTAACTAGAAAAAGAACATGACCAGTACTAGTGTCCATTAGCAAATAACTGAAAATGTATTGTGAGGGCTTTCCATGTATCACTTCACTTTTCCGCTTCTATGTACTTATATTACTTACTAGAGAAATTAAAAGTAACACGTCTTATTTTCTTTAGATTTAGGTGCTTTTTTGCCTTCAAGAGACCAGTATCACTATCAATGTCTCACCCCAAAGCTGCCTACTATTGTTAAGGTCTCCAGGGTCATTGGAATGTTGTGATACTCTTAAGAGGAAAGTCAAGATTTTCAGGAAAAAAAATGCTTACCAAATGAGAACTCCCTTGAATCTTAAGAATGCAATTTTCCTTACACTTTCCTTTGTGTCATAACAGAGGGAAAGAAGAAACTTATCCAGTTGAAGCCCAGTTATTTGTCTTTTGCCTGCAGAAAGAAACACATTATGTCTGAATAAGGAAGGGGAAGGTGCAACTCATTTTCATACTTGCAAAAGACAGAAGATTTCTTGCAAATGTATATATAATGACTTACAACCCACTGTAAGATGTTTTAGATATTTGAAGTGCAGAAAAGCACAATTTTTTTATTTTTTTATTTTTTATTTTTTGGCAGAACCGGGGATTGAACTCAGGTCCTTGCACTTGCCAGGCAAGCACTTATTCTACTGAGCTATCTCCATGGCTGCACAAAATCTTAATAAGTGATATCTCAGACATCTTGTCAGATTAGTAATGGCCAACACTATATGTGTTAATCTACTGCTTACACATTATATTGTTGATTATTTAAAAAATACCCAAATCACACAAAAATAATTTTATTGAAAATGGCTGTTACCCTAAGAGTACATTGTTTTGTTCCTTCACAGATGAAGGTGACAAAATCAGATCTCCACTGGTTGGCAATAACATTCCAGGGTATTCTGGCATACCTCACCTATAAAATACAGAAGAAGTTAGGAAAATTGTGATAAGGAAAACAAAATTTTGTTATCTAATCATTTAATTACAAGCAACTATAAGAATTCATAGAAGACAAAAAAGCATTCATAAAAGATATTCACTGGACCACTAGTATCACAAAAACAAGTATATTTGCATTGTTGACCACAAGAGTATAAAACATTTAATAAAACAATCACCCAACGTCTCCCCAGTACATCCACTTCAAAGCATTTATTATAATGAGGATCTCTCTGAACAATGGATAACATTGAAAGTATATGAAGTTGTCCAATAAAATCTATGTGAAAATATATTTGAAATATAATCATTTCACATCCAAAATACTTGTTGTATCTTATATTTGAAGGTAAACCTAAAAACCACACAAAACCACTTGCATTGTGATGGGAAAAACTAAAAACAGAGAAATGCTTGTCTCAGTCCCAGTGCCTTAATTGTCAAGAAAACTTAAGAACTATTGCCTGATTCCACATTCAGTACCTTCATCCAGAAGCATCCATTCCACTCAGCTCCGTAGCCTACAGAGCTCTCTGAGGCTCTCAGTGTGTGCAGATCTTCATCCACACTGCCTCTGGGGTCTGCCCCACGTGAAGTGCTGAAGAAATGAAAACATAAGTCAGAAAAATGGATGGCTACAGCTCACCAGGGTGATTAGATTTAACCAACTGTCCTTGATTATTTTCTAAGGTCCATAAGCCTCAGCTGGTCTCTGTGCAGACAAGAGTGCACAGGAAAATTGCTGATGTGAATGTACTTATCATCACACCATAGGTTACAATCCATGACCCTGTGTGGAGCCCTCCTCTCCAGAGCTGCAACGTGACTGAGAATTATCTAAAGAATTTGCCTTTTCCAGGAGAAAGTCTTGAGCTCTCTAGTGGTTGGTAGGCCACAGACAGAAAGCAGTATGAGTACAGTACTGCATGGTAACCGCAGGGCAACTCCAGGCCCTCTGTGGCCCTGAAACCCCTCCCTGAAGACTAGCACATGGCCCCTAACCAAGGATTGCACCACAGCTGCTCATGCACACTGCCATATCTGGCACCCCTGGGACCTGGGAACATCTGGGAACTGCTCAGCCACCCTGCACAGAACATCCACAACAGGACTGCTGTATTATACTTCCCATCTGCTGCCCTGGTCTCAGACACTGTAGAACAGAAAAGTTTCTGGGGCCCATCCAGGGGCAGAGTCATGAAGAGCAGACCTGTGTACATGGGCAGTTTAGCTCAGGGCCTCACAACCTGTGCACCTCCTTTGGAGTTCTGCTTGCAGAAAAAGCTGATCTTTTGCTGGCCTCTCACTCCAGGCTGCAGAGATGCTCACTGCTAATATGAGACAGAACAGAGAGGTGGCAGTCCTAGATGCAGGGTCATTGCTGACCAATACTGACCCCAGTACAGACTGTGACATAGCCACTGGAAAAATTACTCACTACCTAATTCTGAAGGACATCTGTATACCTTGGTCCTAATGCTGCTCAAGGAAGACCATGTGCTGCTGCTCCTAGGGCAGTAACTGCCAGCTGAGCCATCCTATTGCTTGCCATCATTCTTTTTAGCCTTCTCTGCACAAGTGCACTGGATCTCTGTTTGATGAGAAAGATGGTGTAGCGTTTTCAGTCATTTTGTTCGGCTTTCCAAGGAATGAATTTATGCACATCACCACTGATCCGAGAGCATTCTTAAGCAAATTAGGAATAATGTTTTATTTATGCTTGCAACCACTAACCTTTATCAAATACCCACTGCCACCAAAGAAGTAATCCACAATCATTTGAGGACCACTGACCTCTCTGAGGGTCTCAGGATGTACAGTTCTTCTCGCTAGATTTCTGCAGTCCATCAAACAGCAATGCCAGCTAGGAAATACAGAAAAATACAGATGTGCTTCAGAAAAGGAGAGAGGCACGCAGAGCATGAGGGAAATATCATTCATCCTACTGTGTTCATATCTGCTAAGACCTGTGTGTAGCATCTGCTCCTGGTGTATTACATGTGCATGTGGAGCAAGCATTCATCGAGAGGAATACATCAGTGCACCAAGGACATAGATGTGCAGCCCCTCAACAAAAAGCCACACGGTAAGTGTGCAGAGGGCTAGCCTGCTGCCAAACAAGGCCCCTCCCTATGAGGGGGCCTTGTAGGTCATAGGCTACTGGCATGATGGGCGCAGGACTACACTATGACTATATATGGTTGCTGATGTAATATTCCCTACAATGGACTGGGTGCGGTAGGCACGCTTATCCTGGAAACTGTCTTTACTGACAGTACATGGCGGAAACTGAGCACAGAACCACACCCACTCTTCAGCACAGCATCATAGACAGCAACTCTGGGACACTGGACAGTGTTCTTGAAGTG
This sequence comes from Octodon degus, assembly GCF_000260255.1. Classification (NCBI taxonomy): domain Eukaryota; kingdom Metazoa; phylum Chordata; class Mammalia; order Rodentia; family Octodontidae; genus Octodon; species Octodon degus. The sequence goes on along the minus strand of NW_004524775.1, from coordinate 7,646 downwards.
TTCCAATCCCATCCACTCTTCTCACTCTTCTACCATTTGCTGTGGTAGATGATGTGGTAGATTCAATTAGCTCAGTGTGCAAAGTTATTTTACCAGTCAGCTCACTGTCTCTGCCCTCTGCTGCCCTTCCTTGTTCTCTCTTCAGTAAAGGCTAAAAGGAAACCATAACTACATGTTGCAGGGTGACTCATGCCTAGTACTTGGCCGCTGGAAGACATGTATGCAATGCATTCTATATAAGTGCTATGGCCACTAGGGAGGGTAATGAGGGATCTCAGAGTCGATGCTACCAATCACTGTCATGGGACTAAAACCCCATGATCCTAAATCACTTTGATGCACATGCATGCAATGCATGCATGGGATTTGGGATTTTTGGGTACAGCATGTAGCTTGTTTGAAGGCCTGGCCATCCTTTTACTAACCAGGGCTTGGGCGCATGGAGTCTGTATATGTTGCTGAGTTTGCTGGGAAGTTTCTTTCTCATATTTTCTCATACTTTTTTCACCCTTTAACTCTCTACCCTTTTGGTATTTCTCCAGGCCACTGCTTCCAGTGAAACTGCATACATGTTCTCTATATTTCTGTTGGTGAGCAGAATCCCAATGGATTGGGATTGTAAGTTTATCTTAGTTTATGGCTTCACGACCTATACATATCAGGTATCCTTCTACTTTTTGTCTTTAGCAAAGGCTAAAACCAGACTCTAACCTCACATGGTGGGGCTGCTGACACCTGAAACATGACAGGGCAATAGAGACAGATACTTTGTCTCATACGTGGAATCCTATGACCAATGCGTGACTAGACAGGGATTCTGGGAGTATGGCCAACCAGCATCTGCCGTGCGTCCTCATCCCCTGGAACAGCCATTGGAAATGTCCCAGAATCACTTGGAAAGGTGGTCACAAGATAATGCTTAGCACATTGTCCACCATGTTTCTCTCATCTATGGTAGACCTAGATAGCACCCACTTCACATTTCTCCATAGCACCACTACACAGGGAAACCACACAGATGTTCTTAGACTTTCTCCAGGGACCTCGGACAACATAGGCCCGTCAACTTCAATCCAACCCCCTGGCTATTATAATCCCCAAGACAGACCAACAGAATGAGTCAAGCCAATGTCAAGGCTGACCTTAGGCTCCCTTTCCAACAACCAATTCTGTATCCTTCTAGTGTACAAAAGGCCAAAGCACCAAGACAGCAAACATCATGGCAATGAAGAAATAGGCTAACAGCTAAGCTAGCTCTTTCACTGATATTTGTTTTGATTCATTTGTGATAGGCCATGGGAATCTTCTTGCCTCAGCCTTCAAAGTGCAGGGTTTATAAGCATGTGCCAGCCAGCACAACTGGAAGTCCAGAGATACGTGTACACTCGTTGAGCTATCAGGCTTCTGGTGGTGCCGGGACAGCCATTCAAACAGCATGGTGGCAGGCAGGCCACCATGAGAGATTAGATGTCCAGAGAATGGACTTCTGTAAGCCAAGGGCATACACATACTGGCCCAATCAGGTGGTTCCCCAGTGGGAATGATTGCCCTGTATCCTCCCATCCTATGTTTCTAGTCCCTCATGGGGTAATGTGCTGGACCTCAGTTCAGCAAGGATGATGGCTTTGAGTTTTCACTCATTTTCCTCATTTTTTCAAGGAGTACAAGTATGAGAGTCTTTATTGATCTGAGTACACTGTTCAGACCTAGAAATTAAGAAGCTCCGTGGGCTTGTGCATGTCATGTACCAAAACCAGTGCTTCATCAACATTCAGAAAAGGTTTCTCAACAGGTGTCCCAGGGGTTTCTGGCCTAGCAGAGGACCTCATGGCACACTGGACTTCCGTTTCACCCCTGGAATCAGTCTCACGGCAATAGTAAGAGGGAGGCGTAGAAGAAACACAAGTGTGCTTCAGAAAGCAAATGAGTAAACAGCTTGCAAGATCAATTCTATTTGGCCAACTGCCCATGTGCCGGCTTTGTCAGATCTATGTACTTCAGTTATTTCTTACATAGAGTATAATGTATGTGCACAGGACAAGCATTCATTTGGAGTGAATTCACTATCACATCAAAGTGCAAAAAGCTGTAACCTCTAACTAAAGCCCTGCTGTTCTCATGTGCAGTGTGAAAAAGAGAACTGATGAAGCTGGCTTCCATATAAGAAAATTCTTCTCACTAGCGGAATTGTAGGCCACACATTGCCACAGGTGTGAGACTAGATAGGAGCAGGAAAATTCACTCTGTTGATAACACAGCTGTATATTAGTCATAAGCAGGGTACACACACCTTGAAAATTATCTCTATTGATAGAACTTGGTCCAAATTTGAACATAAGCTCCTATTGTGTGTCCAAGCCTGGTGCAGTAACAGTAGGTAAGGCTTTCACAGAGCAGAATGGATCAAGAGAATGATGTAAGGAATGGTTCATAGTGTAGTGCTAGGCTGAAGTTCACCAGTGCTACTTGCACTAAGTAGCATAGATGACACATAAAGTAGCAGAAGTACCGCAGTAATACATGCTTGTTATGATACCATACACCTGCTGAGAAAAGTTTCTCTGGGAAAACTTCGGACATACCACCATGCCTTGTAGCCAGACAACTAAGGATGGAAACCTCTAACTGTGAGCTAAATATGAATTTCTGCCTTTACTTGAGTGTCAGGATTTTATATTTAGTAATAGGAAAACTAATCAACATAGTTCCAAACCTTTTCAACATAATGACAATGTAGATGGCGCTGGAAAAAGATGCCTCTGCCAATGGAGTAATTGCACATAAAGCATAATAAGAAAGTAGACTGAGACAAGGATAATGACATTGGGGTATGAGGAAGCTAAGCTCAGTGACAGGATGCACTGATCCAGTAATCTCTGCTAGAGGAAGCAACCTGGAATGCAGAAGCGAAGACAACAACAGTTTGGAGTTTTCACTCATTTCTTCAGCTTTTCCAAGGAATGTTTTTGGTGTGTCATCATGAATCCAAGCACTCAACAAAACACATTTGGGTACTTGTGCAAGCTCTCCTTCTAGAAGACATTGAAGGTTCAGAGACACGCAGAACCTTGAAAATGCTTGCCATGCACAAGGATCACAGGAGTGCTAGGGGAGATTTGAGCCTACCCCCATGAATGTCCAGGGGACCCACGAGGTCTTCAGGAGAGGTCTCCAGTCTGAAAGAGCAAAGGCTTACCACTTTCACCAGTCAAGGGTAGAACCTTCACAGAAAGACATAAGGGTAGTAGCCAGTTGAGGTTGTTGGGGTCCAGAGGCATCAAACATTTGTAGCTGACTGTTATCCTACATTATAGGGATACACACAAAAAAATCATGAACAAGCACATGGAACAGCACTTGTTGGAAAGACATTAGACTGCTCAGGCCTATGCTTCAGCCTCCCTTCTGCATGTCATTGTGAAATTCCTCCCAAATAGCCCAATTAAGGATCGGTTTTCCTCTGTGGTACTCAGGCCCTAGGTGGATGCTCTTCACAGTGTATGTCTGTGTGCATGTAGCCAAAACTCAACAGCCAGATAATCTGGGCAGCAGCAAGTTCCTCATGGTATACCGAGAACATCTCTGATACCAGCTGCTCCTGAGCAGTGAGAATGGGCACTAGATAACTGCTAAACCCAGCCTGCAGGGCCCAACAACCAGAACTAAGTACTCATACTCCATGGGGGTCACGGATGGCCAAATTCCATGCTAACAAAGCAGCATCTCAGGCAGGAACTCTAAAAGAATGTGATGATCTCTAAAATGCAGAATGAATGATTGCAAGATTTTGCACAGATGCTGTTTGAGTTCTCAGTCCACAACACAGATAAACAAACCGAGAACACACACAATGGCCACAAGAGGGCAAAGGCTGAGTCACGTTGGCACACAACAAGGTCAGAGATCCTGGAACAAGGGCTGAAGTATGGGAAAGCTAAAAATGACAGACAGGATGTCTTTCCCTGAAGGATGGGATTCTGTCATAACATCAGGAGGTCCTCACTGGACCTCAGCGATTCTAAGCAGAACCCACAGGCCTGTTGGCTGCTGTGAAGGAGTTGGATGTGTTTGGAGACCAAAAGTTGAATTCTAGTTCCTGTCCATACTTTGATAAAGTGGCCTCATCCACTGTCCCTGCAAGGAGTACTTGATGACCCATAGAGACTGACACCATGCACCATGGAGGACTAAAACTCATTGACACACATGAAATACTCAGAATCTCTGTACTTGCAGACTCTGAGTGTCACAAATCACTCTGGTGCATACAGTGCACACCATGTGCCTACACTGTGGGACCTGGGCCATCAACTCACCCGAGGGCATTCTACACAATTTATGCAGGACAACATCCTGTAGATAGGATACAGAAAGAGAGAGAGAGAGAGAGAGAGAGAGAGAGAGAGAGAGAGAGAGAGAGAGAGAGAGA
>NW_004524775.1:0-3041 GCF_000260255.1 Octodon degus | reverse complement strand
ACAGACACAGACAGAGTCAGAGAGGACAAAGAGAGAGAGAATGACAAAGAGAGAGAGAGACATAGACAGAGTCAGAGATGGAGAAAGAGAGAGACACAGAGTGACAGAGAAACAGATATGTTGGCATAAAGAAAGGCACACAGAGTAGCATGAACACAGCACAAATACACGAAAGGAGAGAGACAGAAAGAGACAGAGAAGCTAAGAGAAAAGAGATAAAGAGCAACTGTGAAAGAGGGACAGAACAACAGACATAAGGAGAAAAAGACAATAAGAAAGGGAAAGAGAGACAGCAGATAGATAACAAGAGAAAGAGAGGAAGAAAGACAGAAACATAGAGATGGAGTTTGCTAGTGAGAGAGAGAGGGAAAGACAGAGAGACAGAGAAAGACGGTGAGGGACAAAGAGAGATATACTGATGTACATAGAGAAAGAGACAGAGCAAAGAAAGAGTGGGGCAGAGAGAAAAGAAACTGAGACAAAGAGATAGAGAGAGACAGAAAGACTGATAGACAGAAACAGACATATAGGCACAGAAAGAGGTAGAGCTCTACCTAAATATCTGAGTTTCCATGGCATCATGCTCTCTTAGATTATTTACAGCTCAAGGGGAATTGTGTTGATTGGGAAAGTATGTGGCTTCTGTACCTGAGAATGGTGTGAGAGAGACTGAAAGGGAGAGAGAGACAGAAAGAGACATTGTGAGAGAGACTGTGGCAGAGACAGAAGCACAGCCCAAGACAAGACCGAGACCGAGACCGAGACAGAGACACAGAGTAAAAGACACACAGATAGGTTCACAGACAGAAAGGCATACAGACAGCCACAAAAACAGAAGAGACAAACAGAAAGAATGACAGAGTTAGAGACAGACAGAGACAGAGAAAAAAGAGATAGAGCAATTGAGAAAGAGGAGTGGGCTATAGACATGAGAAGAAGAGACTGAATGACAGACTGGGATCGACACAAAAAGCAAATAGAGAAAGAGACACTACACAGGGAGAAAAAAGACAGAGATAGGAGGTAGAGATTCATAGGGAGAGAGATAAGGAAAAGCAGAGAGATAGAGAAAGAGGGTGACAGAAAGGGAGACATAGAGAAGGAAATAGAAAGAGACACACACAGAGAGAAAGTGAGGTGCAGACAGAAAGAGAAAGATACAGAGAAAGAGATAGAGATATACAGAAAGACTGAAGGACAGAAAGACAGACAGACATATAAATAGAGAGAGAGGCATAGCTATTGACACAGACCTGAAATTCCATGATATCAGGCTCACTTAAAAGATTTGGCAGCTCAAAGGGGTTTGTGTTAGTTTAGATGGTGTGTGGTGCCTGTATCTGAGGAGGATGTGAATTAGACTGAGGCCTACGTCTCCCAGGTCCATACAGGTCACAGGGCCATATGACTGTGACACAAAAGTGAAGCTGGCTTGCTATGACATCTGCAGAAAGAGGCATCGGAGACAGGGCCACATGTCAGTGTCGATCAGCCGGATGGAAGAGCTGATGCTGAAGGGAACATTAAGGAACATTTCCTTAAGAGGCATGAGGAAGACATACCTGAGATTCAGTGACCAGGCCATTTAGGAAACTTCAAAGAGGCAGCTGAAGGCCACCATGACAGGAAATATCTTCCACAATAGCCCAGCATGGAAGACAAATTACACCACACATTACCAAGCAAAATGAAACATTGGAGACCCTCTGGGTGATGCATGGCCATGGAGTAGGTGAAGAAGCTCATGCAAATGATATATGGAATGCGACACAATCTGCCCTGACACATCACTGGCTGCACTGCAAGAATCAAGTCTTTATGCCATTCTCGACTTGGTTGTCATCTTTGTGAAACAACCACATAAAGGGCACACTCTCATGAATGATTTTCCTCATGAGACCAATGCTGTGTAGCTGTGCCTGTGTCTACTCACTGGTTGTCCTCTATCCACGACACCTCCTAGGGCCCACTCTTCACTCTGTTATCTAAGGCAAATGACCATCTCATCAGAAACCAAACTAGACACACGCTAGAATCTTTGGACGCAGCTTCTGTCTGATTTGCCGAGTATCCTCACCAGACCTACCAATGAGAGGGTCACAATAACATCAAAGAGAAGTATGGGCATCTCAGCAAGACCTGCTGAACTCTGTGCTTTTACATGGGGACAATACACAGCTGGCACTGAGTCAACCATGTCCTCGCACAGTAGAGCTCACCCAATTGAGCAGGAGATCCTCCAGCCCAGAAACACAGCAGGCTGAGTCACGAGAAATTCCCTTGAGGGCTGATGATGCAGAGGCTGGTGACAGGACGCCATGATCCTGAAATTTCTGCTAGAGGCAGCATGCTGGACCTCAGACATTATAAGCAGAATGATTTAGAGTTTTCAGCCATTTTGTTCAGCTTTTCCAAGGAATGTTTTTGGGTGTCATCATCAATCCAAGCACTCACCCAAACACGGCTGAGTCCCCGTGCAAGCTCTCATTCTAGAAGACCTTGAAGGTTCAAAGACACTGAGGGGTTGAAAATGCTCCACATGCACGAGGATCATACAAATGCTAGGGGAGATGTGAGCCCACACCCATGAATGTCCAAGAGACTCACGAGGTCTTCAGGAGAGGTCTCCAATCTGAAAGAGCAAATGCTAACCACCTTCATGCGTGAAGGTCTCAGCCTTCTCAGGAAGACATCGGGGCAGTAAGGCGCTGAGGTTGCTGGGCTCCAGAGGCATCAAACATTCATAGCCAACAATTATGTCATGGGGATACACACAAAAAAATCATGGGTCAGCCCAGCGCATGGGACCTGCTGCACTGACCATACACTCTTCCTGGCTATGTCTCAACTGACCTCCTGAAATCCCTTTGGGATGCCTACACAACCCACCTAAGACTGGGTTAACCTCTGTGGTGCTCAGGGCACACATGGATATTCTTTATTTCTTATATTTCATCTTCATACTTTTCTACTGGATGGTTAAGACCAAGGTAAAGCAGGACCTATGCAACAAGAGTTGTAGCTTTTTGGTCTGAGAAGGT
>NW_004524774.1:4989530-5015048 GCF_000260255.1 Octodon degus | reverse complement strand
AACATTTATTAAGAACTGATTGCTAAAAAACCTTAAAAACTTAAAAAAGAACGATTGCTTCAAGCAAATAACTTTGAAATTTTTCCAGAATATTTACACTAACAAGAAAAATAATTTGGCATAGCTGAAAGGTCATTAATTCTTTAAATAAAAATGTCATTAAGTTTTAGGATTGCTAATTTAAAATTTTTATACAAAGTATAATATTTCTTTATTTTCTTTACTTTAATATTTTAAACCTGTGTCTTATTTTGTGAATATATATACAGATTGCATTCAATAAATGCAACAAAAGTAAATATTTTGGAATGATCATTTACATTTAATATTAGTAAACATAATTCTTTTTTCATATGACTGAAACTTACAAAATTCCTTTGATTTAAGTGCATGTGGTTCGCGACCCATTGCATTCATCAGTGAAGATAAAAGCTAGTTTTACAGCCAAAGAGCCCTTACAATCTAACTTCTATTTACTGAGTTCATTATATATCATATTATTAATGGATACTCGTTAGAAATCAGCACAGAATCTCCTCACATACTGATGATATTCAAATTATTACCTCAAATGTTGTCTCATAAATTAATTTTCACAAAATGGCATTTAATTTTTTCAAGTATGAGAGAAATCAAACACATATACACAATAATTTTCTCCATGAGAATAGAAAGACTAAATTTGTACTTAGATTTCAAAAATTTCATTATGAAATATCATAAAAAGCCAATGTTACAGAACATAACTTACTGTAATAATTAAAACTTACTTTATTTTCCTGTCAGTGACAATTGATATGTGATTCAGATGCCATCCAATTCACTGAATCTATAGTATATGTTGAGCTGTAATAAACATGATCACAGTAATTGAATTATTTATTTAGCATAATGCTTTCAAAGTTCAACTATATTTTAATGTGCATGAGAAATTTATAGTTTCACTAACCAAATAATTGCTCCACTGTAAGGATATACCACATTGTGCTTATCTATTCATCAGGTGAAATGTATTTTAGTTTTTTATATTTTGATGGTTATGAATAATTGTGTTATGAGTATTTAAGTGTTTGTGTATATGATTTCACTCATTTCTCTTGATATATAAGTAAGAGTAGAACTGAGAGCCTTCCTTCTTTCACTTTTTATTCTGTCTAGGCTATAGCCTATTGGATAGTGCCTGCCATATCCAGGAAATTCATCATTCACTCATCCAGAACTATGCTAAAAAATGTAGTGGACAAATGCAGTATCACATATCCATTATCCAATCACTACAAAAAGCCCTAATTATGAGAACATGAGTCTCTTTGGGAGACACCTAGATATAAGCCATAACATTCTACCTCTGGCCTCTAAAAAACTCATGTACATCCCTTTATGGAAAATGCATTTAGAGTTGCCAAAGTCCTAAAAGTTTCACTGTTGCTGAAAAGTTCAAGTCCAATCTCTGTTCTGAGATTTAAGGCACACTCAGTTATGCATTTCTCATTAAATGAAAGAGAGCTCAACATTGACAATATACAGTGACACAAGATAAACTTTCCCATTCCTGAATAAGAACTAAATGGACAGAAAGGAACGGTAACAAGGCAAGATCTAAATTCAGCAGGGCAAACATGAAATTCCATGTTTCTATGTTCATTACCTGGGAAAATTTGTGGCAAAATACAAACTCAAAAGGTAGTGAATCGTCTTGCCCATGGCACTTCCAGTTGTTGTAGAACTTATCATCTCTACCTTGGACAAGTTTTGTTCATAAGCCTTACATTCCTGGCTCCTGAAAATTTGTGGAATCTCCAGGGCAAGTTCAGTTTCATACACAAGGCTTTATGTACTACCCTCTTGGAGACACTGGATTACTTCCTCAGCTTTTTTTGAAATATTGGCTGCAACTTTTCTATTGTCACAACATGTTATTCTACATGCACCTAAAACCAGCACATTGTGAATGACATCAAAGTCTGCCACCAGCTGGACCAGTAAGCAGACTTCCTTCTCTTATGGATATGAAATTCAGGAGTCTTGATTGCTGAGTGCTGTGGACCCAAATCCAAGAAAAATATCCCTACCATACCAACATTCTTGGAGAATTTGTTCCTGAGGTTGTCTTCTCAAAGAAAGTATTTTACTTGTACAATTTTGAGGCTAAAATAAGTGGAGTTATACTGGTTACTATATTATCCACTGGGCATCTTTTCTATTGTTCTGTTTCAGAATATTTGGCATTTTAATGCTATTCTCTTCAATCAATTCTCCTCTGTTCTGTTTTTGCAGGCCACAATTTTATCAGAGCTTGTTATCTGGCCAATTGCAAAGCATTTTAAACCATTCTACTGGCCTCTTTGCTCTCAGTTCTCAAATGGATAAAAGTCCCAGGAAGTAGTCATGTCTCTCCCTTAATACTAGACTTCGGCCAGTCAAATAGCTCACCAGATTAAAGTGCCTGCAAGCAAGCGCAGGGGATGAGGTTTGATTCATTTGGCTGCTGTGCCAGCCCCGCCCCCAGGTGCACTGAGACAGAGATTGAAACTGTGTATGGTGGCATGTGCCTGTAATCCCAGCACTTGGGAGGCTGTAAACAGGAGAATCACTATGAGTCCAATCTAGTAGTGAGACCCTGAGTAACCTGTAGATTCTTCCCTAAAAATACAGAAAAACAAAAACAAAAATATACTGGTGTAAAAAACCTTTGTGCCAGATTTCTGCTGCCCTAAATCTCAGTCTCCATCAGTATCTCTAGACATGAACAAAATGCTGAAAGCTTTTCAGAAAGATTATAATATTCATAGACTGCTGTCCATCTGACAACTCATCACATGTTCCCAACTCCAGTCTGCTTTACCTAGGCTTTACTACCTGCATTTCTATCAGTGTTCTGGCATTCTGAACTCTGACTAGAATTTTCCATCAAGGTTGTTTCAGAGAATTATATGGCCCCGCTTTCATGTGGCATCTCCAACCTTTTCCAAACTCCTGCAAACTTGTTCTAATGGCTTATGAACCACGTGGTCAAGTATAGTCACAGTTCAGACCCATTTCTCATAGCAATAATCTACTTTAGTTACTTTTGCTGTATTTGTCCAAAATGCCCAACACTCACAACTTTAAAAAGGAGAGTGAATTTAGCTCACATCTTTAGAGGGTTCAATACAGTCAACTGGCAGCACAGTAGAGAGGAACTGCAGAGGAGAAAGAGCTCAGGGTATGATAGGCAGGACACAGAAAGACTTTTCACTTGTTTACAATTTCCGTCCAGGCTGTAAGCCTCTTGCTTTGTGAAATCTACAACCAGGATGGATTTCGCTCTTGAGCAAGTACTTCAGCCACATTCAAAACTATGACAAGCCAGTCAGTGGACTTCTCCAGTATCATACATCACCGATCCAGTATTATACATCCATAAACTAGTTGCTCCCCAAAGGCCTACCTCTGAGCATATAAGGTTTTTGCTGGACATCTAAATGTAACCCATAGCAAGGAACTAGCTGATAGTTTAGCTTACTAGGGTCATGCAACAAACAATTTTTTTTCTGTATTACCACAAGCTTTGTTGATTTGTGGAGGCTTGATACTTTGTAGGCATGAATATTCCCATATTTTCTTTCAAATAGATTGCCTTTGAAGTGTTTCAGAAGTTTCTATTATAGAATTCTATTTCCGTGTGGAGAAAATGTGTCACTACTCCGGGTGCGACACATGGTGTTAGATTCTAGTTTTGTATGCTTGTTTTTTTTTTCCAGGTTGGAAACTTTGCTCTGTGGGTGGAGACGTGGTGGATAAAGAAGCCCCTGACCTTTTCAGTGCACTCTTCTAAAATTTAGCTTCTACAATGAGTAGCATAAGGAAATGAAAAATGCTGACAATTTTCTTTCTCAGATGAAACCATAACACTTGACTGAGAGCTAAGCACAGAGATATCTCGATCTTTTTTCACTAAAACTGGCAGGCATGAAATTTCCATCATGCTGTGGTGGGAAAGTTGAGAGAAGGTACAGATCATTGTTCAAGTTTTTGTTTTTATGAAGTTTTAATAGTGTTTCATCAATATACAGTTGTTATTCTCATGCATTTAGCTTTAAGAATCTATTTTCATCTGCATTATTTCAATATCAATATCCACACAATTTTTACCAATCATTATCTTTTCGTTTCACAAATGAGTGAATGGAGCTAATCTTTCTGCCATTAGAGGACATAATCTCCTCTTTAGAGAAAGATGGATGTATTAACTTTTAAAATGTGAATTCTTATTTGTTGATACTTATTGTATTCTTCATGAGACCAATGTTTATCTTATTTGACCATTATATTACTTCATATATATATATATATATATATATATATATATATATATATACCTTAAAGTAAACTTGACAGATGTAACTTTGTATATTCAAAGTTTAATTGTTAACAGTGCAGAGGGGAAAACAATCATGGGGGAAAGTTCTGTATAACCAATTATGTCTATTTATTCACTTTCATGGAAGTAGGCTGAGTTCATAGAGCACAATCAGCAGGAATCAAAATTAGAGAAAAGAATATGCAAGAAGGGGAGAAGTTTGCAGCCTTCAGGAATTTGAGGGTAGAGATAATGTGATTGTTCTCTGGAAAGGCAGTTCTGAGTGTAGTAATGTTTCTTAGGATGGGCAGTGCAGATGGACACGGTTTTGTACTTCTGAAGTTTTCCACTCTTCCTGCAGATTACAGACTCATCCATTGGGTGTGATAAAGATAATACCACATATTATATTTTTTCAGTGAATTACTTCTTCAACACTCTAAAAAAGCACAATACTTGTCAGAACAGAAAATTATAATACTTGGCTACTTGTAAAAAGCTTAAAAAGTTTAACTTCTATGAAATTTCTCAGAGATTTTTATGAGCTTTATTCTACAATTGAGTCAAAGAGAGAGAATCAGTATTACATGAATGTAAAATGATTATATGTATCTACATATGTGTATACATATATACATTAATAAACTATATGCATCAATAATCTAAAGAAGTTTAGAATGATTAAAACCTAAAAAAAATGAAGGATTCCTTTAATTCCACTAATTAAAGCTGAGGGCCCATTTAATTGTTTAGACATATTAGTGAATTCATTATATAAAATGAATTGCTCTAAATATATACATAACAAAATCAAATTATAAATCAACAGCATTTCTTTAGATCCCATTTTTACGTTTTTCATTATATTTATTGTTTCCATAATTTTATTGAGAAATAAATAACAATGAGACAGTTTCAAATCTAATTGGTAGGACAGTTTCAAAAATTAACATTTTGCATACTGCCTTCCTAGAGGTTATTTGTTGTACAAGATGCAGACATGATATCCTATTTACAAACACTAATAGAACAAATCCATTTATTCCTTGAAAGGAGAATGTAGCTATATATTTATCGTAACCATTTTCAATACACAGATACAAAATGGTCATTCATCTCTATCTCTTTTTTATTTAGTTCCATAATTTGAATATTATAGGTGTGTGAACTCAGCAAAATATGCCAAAAAATTCTGGTAGTCAGTAATAGCATTGAGTCTTCCACTTGACTGGCACTGTCAAAGTTGTTGACCTGAGTCCCCTACAGCTCAACATAACAACATGACTTTACTTCTTGTACTTTGTTTTTATATTTTTCTGCTGGATGATTAAGATAAAGCAAGACCTATGCAACAAGAGTAGCTTTTGGATCTGATAAGGTCAGTCGAATCCCCTCCGGATTTATCCATTAGATCCTGAAACTCAGATTGTAGAGCCTTTGTCAGTGTCTTGCTGTGGATGAGTCATGGCCATTGCTTGGCCAATGTGCTCTCTGTGAAAGACTGAGAGAGTGTTTTCTCTCCATGTGACTATGCTTAGGCACACTCTACATCATCAATCACTTTCCGCTTTGGCCCCATAATTTCCTTGATCAGAAAATTTAGGACTCAACTGAGTTAATGTTACAGTTCAAGTTCTCATATGGCCTCAGTCTTAATTGACCTTGAAAGGCTAGGGCCAAAATGTTGGCTTTCTTTACAACCTCCATTTATCTCTAGTTTTGGTCTGAAAACTTAGGTTGTAAACCCTCCAGAAGAGAAGCTTATAGTTTTTACCATATAACCTAGGCTGATGAGCTTAACTTCACTATCTGTCTGAATATCACACATTTTGGCAGAATATGGAACAGGTATTTCTCATAATGTATTGATATGCTAAACTTTAAGTCCCTGCAGAACATGGCAAAAAAATTTAAAAATTAAAATACATTTTAAAAACAAGAATAAAGAATTATACATGTTACACATAAGTCCAGAAATCTAACTATATACAACACTGTTGCAGGACAGTCCTGCAACACTCCTTTTCCTGTCTCCTGCCTTCATTCATCACCCCCTTCCTTTCTAAACAATCGTATACCTGAGAGACAGCATTGCAGCAACTGGTGTGTCATGAAAGCAACACATATTCAGAACACCAGAATGACAGGCACTCCTAGCATGAACCTACTATTACAAATTGCCATGTTCATGCAGTTACTTAGTTCACAGGTGTCTATATGTATAGTTAGTCAGGGTAAGAATCATTCCGCTTAACTGCTAGATTTGAAAATCTTCTGAAGATTCTCAGGATCATTGCTTTACCCATCTTCTACATACAACTCTATGGCTTTCCATTTTCATGACTTATAGCTCTTCTCCTTTCCCTCTCTTAATTAGTTAGTCCTCGAGCTCCTGCTTTCATTTTAATTGTTTTATACCTTTCTATTTGTATTTCTTCTTTGGAGTTCTTATACTAGGGAAACTATATGATATTTACACATGTGTGTCTGGTTTATTTCACTTATATGTATATATTCAACTGCCATCCACTTCAATATAAAGGCTAGGAGTTTATCATTCTTTATAGCTGAGTAATACTCCATTGTACAAAAATATCACATATTTTTCATCCATTCCTCAGGGGATGGGCATCTTGGTTGTTTCCAAGATTTGGCTATCACAAATTGTGCTGCTGTAAACACAGGTACACAAACATCAATGTGATATAATGTTTTCAGATACTCCGGGAAAATTCCCAGTAGAGGAATAGCTGGTCTGACTGTGATTTCTACTCCTAGTTCTCTAAGGAGTCTCTACACTGAGTTTCATAATGAGTGTACCAGGATACATTTGCACAAGCAGTGGAGAAGTGTTCCTTTTTCCCAAAGCCCTTCCAACATTTGGTTTTGGTTCACTTCTTTATGAGAGCCATTCTTTCTGGGGTGAGATGATATCTCTATGTTGTTTTAATTTGTATTTGATGACTGGCTAGTGATGTGGAGCATTTTTTGAATATTTATTTGTGTCTTAAATTTGATCCTCTGAGAAGTGTGTGTTCATATTGGATGCTCATTTCAGGAGTCGATCTTTAAATTTTGGAGACCTAGTGTTTTTTAGTTCTTTATGAATTCTAGAGAACAGACCTTTGTCTGATTACTTATTTTCAAGAATTTTTTCCAAATTTGTGGGTTGTCCTTTCACTTTATTCATAATTTCTTTTGACCTACAAAATCTCAGTAAATGGAGTTACCAGTTGTTAATTCTTTCAAGTTTCCCTTGCGATTTCACTTTTGTTTATGAACTATTTGCCTACCTCTATGTCTTCAACAGTTTACCCTATTTTCCTTTCAAGAAATTTAGTGTTTCTCTTTTAATGTTTAGCTCTTTAATTCATTTGGACTTTAGCTTAGTGCATGGTGATAGACCTGACTCACTTGCTAGTTTTTTGAATGTAGAGAAACAGTTTTTCAGCACCATTTGGCAAAGAGATTATTGTTTTTCCAGTGAATATGTTTGGCCCCTTTGTCCATGATAAGGTGACTGGTTGTGTTCTAGGGGCTTCAGCATCTTCAAATCCATTCCATTGATCCTCAGGTCTATTTCATTGCAAGTACCATGCTGATTTTATCACAGTACCTTGTAGTATAATTTCAAGTCAGGAATTGTAATGCATCCTGCCTTGTCTTTGTTGTCCAGGATTGTTTTGCTCTTCTAGGTCTCTTCTGATTACAAATAAATTTTAGGAATTATTTTTCTATGTTTGTGATGTTTTTTGTTGGTAGTTTGATAAGGATTGCATTAAACATGTACAGGAATTTTGGGAGTACGGCCATCTTCACAATGTTCGTTCTTCCTATCCTCGAGCGTGGAATACCTTTCCATTTTCTGAAATCCTCCACGATCTCTTTTTTAAGAGTACTGTAGTTTTCCTTGAGAAGATTCTTGACTTCTTTAGTTAGATTAATTCCAATGTATTTCATTTTCCTTGGTGCTGTGGTTAAAGTTATTAATTGTGCAATTTCACTCTCAGTGTATTTTTTATTTGTGTAGAGGAATGCTATTGACTTTTGGTATTGAATTTTATCTTGCTATGCTACTGAATTTCTTTGTTTATTCTAAGAGCTTCTTGGTGGAACTTTTTGGTGTTCCAAGGAAAGTATCATGTCATCTGCAAATAAAGATAATTTAACTTCTTCTTTACCTATTCTTATTTCTTTTATTTTTTTCTCTTGTCTAATGACTGTAGCTGATGATTCCAGAACAATATTGAATAGGAGTGGTGATAGAGGACATCCTTCTCTTGTACCAGAACTAAGAGTAAATGATTTTAGTTTTTCCCAATTTAGGATTATGTTAGCTGTTGGGTTTTCATAAGTGGCTTTTACCAGATTGAAGTAGAGGCCAAAGTTCTGTAGGACTTTGAACATGAATAGGTGTTGGACTTTGTCAAAAGACTTTTCTGCATCAATGGAGATGATCATGTGGTTTTTACTTTTCACTCTATTGATATAGTGTATTACATTTATAGATTTTCAAATACTGAACCATCCTTGCATCCCAGGGATGAATCCTACCCTGTCCTGGTGCATGATCATTAAAGATTTGCTGTATTGTATTTGCTAGGACTTTATTGAGAACTTTTCCATCTATGTTCATGAGGGAGATGGGCCTGTAGTTCTCTTTTTGAGTTGCCTATTTCCCTGCTTTTGGTCTCAGTATAATACTTGCCTCGCGCACTGTTTTTGGAGGACCACTTTCTTTTCAATTTCACAGGAGGTTTTGAGGAGTAAATGAACTACAACTTCTGTAAATTTCTTGTGGAATTAAGTTGTGAATCCATCCCACCCAGGACTTTTCTTTGTTAGTAGGTTTTTTATTACATCTCATATTTCATTGGCTGCAACTGGGCAATTGAGATGGTTATATCTTGTCGATTCAGTTTGGTAATTTGTACATTTCTAGTAATCTGTCAATTTCTTCTGTGTCTTCTTTTCTGTGAGAGTAAAGATTCTCAATGTAGCTATTGATTAACTTCTGAATTTCCACTGGGTCTGTGGTTATTACACCTTTTTCATTACTTATTGCTTGTACTTGAATTATTTTTTTTCCTCTTTTTGATGAAGTTAGCCAGGGGCTTATCAATTTTATTTAATTATTCAAAGAACGAGGTTCTTGTTTCATTGATTCTTTGAACTGTTTTCTTTGGCACAACTGAATTAATTTCTGCTCTATTCTTTATGATTTGTTTTCATCTTTAGGCTGTATGTTTGGTTTAATCTTCCTTTACTAGTTTGTGGAGGTGCAGCTTTAGAGTGTTTATTTGTTCTTGTTCAGTTTTCCTAATGTGTGAGTTCACAGCTATGAATTTCCCTCTGAGAACTGCTTTCATCCTATCCCATAAATTCTAATAAATTGTGCTTCAATTTTCATTGAGTTGTAGATATTGTTGAATTTCTTCTTTAATTTCATGTGTGATCCATTGGTTGTTGAGTACAGTGCTGTTTAATTTCCATGCATTTAAGTTTTTTTTCTTGCTTCTTTTGTCATTCATTTCTGTTTTATTGAACTGTGGTCAGACAATATACATGGGATATTTTCTGTTTTCTTGTATATACTTAAGCATAACTTGTGGACCAACATGTGATCTATATTAGAAAATGACACATGTCCAGCTGAGAAAAATGTGTATTCAGCTGTGTTTGGATGGAAAACTCTGCATATGCCCACCAAGTCCATTTGTTTTAAGTTCTTGTTCAGTTCTGTCATTTCTTTGCTAATTTTTTTTTGGTCTGGTTTACCTGTGTTTTTGGGATAATGGTGTGTGATGGTCTCCTGTTAAGATTTTGGTATTGGATATTAGATTTTTTATGTCCATTAAGATCGGCTTTATATATTTGGCTTCTCTGGAATGTGGTGTATACATATTTATGAGTGTTACCACTTCCTCTTGTATTTTTCCCCTAATCAGTATATAGTGGTCTTCTTTATTTTGCTTGATCATTCTTCATGTGACATTTAGACTTTCTGAGAATAAGATTACTACCCTTTCTTTTCCTGAGGTGCTGGGGTGTGTCATATTTTTTCCCATGCTCTGTCTTTCAGCCTATGAATGTCTTTATGAGTTAAATGTGTTTCTGTGTACAACATATTGTTGGATTTTTTTTCCTAATCTGCTGTGCCAGTCTATTTCTCTTAATTGGTGAATTGAGTCCATTTATATTTATGGTTAGAATTGAGATGTATTGACTTATGATTGACATGTCATTTACCTTTTGTCATTTACTCCTTTTTCTCCTGTGTTTAATTGCTTGCCCTATTTGGTTGGTTGCTTCTGATCTCATTCATGGGGTTCTGATCATTTTGGTCCCTATCTAGAACATCTTTCAGTTGCCTGTGTATGGTTGACTTTGTTATAATTAAATTCTTTAGCTGTTCTTTTTCATGAAAGTATTTTGCTTCTCCATCAAACTTGAAAGAGTTTTGCAGGGTATAGTAGTCTGGGTTGGAATGTGTTTTCATAGAGGACTTGTAGTCTGCTCAATGCTCTTGTTGCCTTCACGGTTTGTGAATAGAAGTGGGCCATAATTCTTACGGGTTTTCCTTTAAATGTGATCTGCTTCTGTTCTCTAGCAGCTTTTAGTATATTATTCTTGTGCTGGATTTCTGGAATCTTGACCATATTATGTGTGAGTGTGTTTTTAGTTGGCTTGAAGTTACTTGGCTTTCTGTATGCCTTGGTTACCTGAATATCAGATTGTTTCCTCATATTTGGGAAGTTTTCTGCTATTACTTCTGCCCATATTTTTTAATGTCATTTGTATTGACTCCTTCATTCTCACTGATGCCTATTATTCTCAAATTGTTCATCTTTGCCTCGTCTTGCAAGAGATGAATTATTTTCCTTCCTGCATCCCAGTTGTTTTTAAGTGATGTTTTCTTACCTATTCACTAATGGCACTAGCGTCTTTAAGATCTGAAACTGTGCTTCCCTTTCACTCAAACGGTTTTGCAAGCTTGTGATTGAGATTTTATGTTCCTCTATATCTCTTTGACTCTGCTTCGTGCAGTCTATTTCTTTCCTATATTACCCATTCAAGGAATCTATCGTTTTTCTAATCTCTTCTAGTTTTTAATCAATTTCTTTTTTAGAAGCAGTTATTAATTCTTTTGCTGCAGAGCTTTTCAGATTGGGTTTCCTCCCTATGTTTCTGTATTTGCTTCTTTACTTCAGATGCTAAGAGTTCAGAAAACTCTTTTTTATTTCATAAAATAATAGCTCTCTGTGTTTCTCTATAACTTCCTGCTGTTACATACTTACGTGCAACGTTGTTAATTCGTACATTTCAGCTGAGCTAGTAGAAAAGAATTCTGCTCTGAGTTCCTCTATGAGTTTCTGCTGTTGCTTATTTATTATCGATGCTATTAATTTGTACATTTCAGCTGAGCTCGTGTCCTCTGCACTTGTTCACTATTGTCATTGGGTTTCCTCCATATAATTCTGCATTTGATTTTTTACTGTTGTATGCTATTGATTCAGGGATTTCTCTTTTTATTTCCAGTCTGAGTTCCTCTATAACTTTCTGCAGATTTTCTTTATTTCAGAAGTTGTTGATTTATTAATTTCAGCTGTTTGATTCCCAATTTGTTCTGTGTTAGTGTCCTCTGCACTTTTTATGGGTGGGCTTGCTGTCTGAGATTGCATTTTGCACCTTCTCATTTTCATTTTGTATAGCACTGTCTTCTGATCTTTGTTGTAGAGCTTTGTTGGAGTTATAATCTTAGCACCTACTAAAATTCAGGTGCAGGTCTATACAGTTTGAATTTATCCAGCTGTACCTGGCTTGGGTCTGGCTACTGTACTCAGTTCCTTCATACTGAAGACCTTGGGATTGAACCTGTTGTGCCCTTCTGGCAAGATGATCTGCTCCTGGACTAGCTGGGTGGTTCTGTCCCCTACTCTCTCTGCAGGGACTGAAGCTGCCTACTTTCAGCCCAGGCCTTTATGCCAGGCCTGAGCTTCGTCTGAAGCGCACAAGGTGGAGAACTGGGGAGAGGAAGCTCTCCCACCACTCACTGTGCCTGTTCTAGGTCTGGATCTGGGGGTCCCGTGAATGGGGCAGAAGTTCTCACTCACTGTGTTGGAGTGGGGGCGACTGCGGAGTGGTGAGGGGTCCCAAACAGGTGGAGGATATTTTCACCCATGCTGCACCTGGGCTTGGACTGGACAGGTCCCCCCAAAAGCTCTACCACATACTCACCGTGCCTGTGCTAGCGCTGGATCTGTGGTCCTGAGAATGCAGCTTTGCATTCTATCTAAATTATAAGAAAATAGAGTATTCCGTCTTGGCTTACCATCATGGCCTGCTAGAACTGGAAATACTCATAAAATGCTTAGTAGATATGCACATTTAGCATAAGTACTCAGAAAAGGGGGCTGACCAAGACAAATTTTAGGAAGTTACCTTCAAAGAGAAGCCCATGAGATGAATTTCAGTGTAAAAGTGCTTAGAAAATGATGCATGGCTACTTATTAATTGCTGCACTATTTATGCCAAGGTGCAGTGAACACATCTGTGAGATGTTACCTAACTCTGGGAAGAATTTAAGTACCCCGTGATGACCAAGCTGTTATGATCAGAGCTTAGCCTGCAAATAAGATACAGTTATCACCTGACCTAACTTCTAGAAAGATGAGAACCTATGATATTTGCAGATCATGGAACTAGTGAAGCTGAAAGAGGAAGAATCATTCAGATAACAATGAGTAAGTAAGGAATTGCAGACATTTGGGAAAGAAACAAAGACGTAATCCTTGTTAAGGACCTATAACAAAACACTGATGAAAATGACTGCACGAGAGGGCAACAATTGTTACTACTGTGATCCATAAGAGGAGAAAAACTCTCAAGCAGTGTTAAAAGTGACACACTTCCATTGTTCACAGAAATGTTACTGAGTTTCTGTTTTGAGATATCCTAAACACAGTCCATCCTACAGATGCTACAGTAATCTGTACCTATATTGCAACCTTTTAAGCAATAGTGAAAAGTTTCTGAGCACTGAGAGCTGGGGCAAGAAGAAGTTTATAGAGTAGATAGTGAAGCTTTGTGGATTTTGGTCAGCAATTTTGGTGCAGATCGCCTGAGAAGAGCAGTTGGCTAGAGCTTTGAATACATGCAACTGAAGAGGTTTCTCAAAGAGAAATTAGCAGAGATTGAGAATGCCTCTCTGGAAATAAATGGAAAACTGCAAGCTTCACTAGCACCAATGCATTCTATTCTCCACTACAATATCAGATATCCAACCTTAAGGTAGAAGCAACAATCCTCTCCTTAACCATTCGCACAGGACAGCAACTGAAACAAAGCAGAGCATTGTATGCGCAAGGAATGAGAAGTAGGCTCACTGCTTCAAACAGTTATCAAAATGCCTTCTCTGAGTGACAGCCAAGACAAAGCATATCATAAGGAGGTACCAACTGAAGCATAAACAGATAATTTGAACCTCGTGGACTCAACACAGAACACTAGAGTTCAGCACCATACAGCTGCTATAAATTATTGCTTTTCTAATTGTGAAAACATATGGAAAAGCACATCGACAAAATTATATTTGCGGTATAAATAAAACTGAAAGTACTCTCAATTAGAATTTATCTTTGCGAGGCAGAATAAGAATTAATTAGTGATATTTTGTTTTAGTTCAAGTTGTATCTTTGATGGCAATGTCATGTTAAACTTGACCAAAATTGTGTGTAGATGATTCAAACAAAATCTTAGTACAAGTACATTATGTGTTTTCCAAATTCTCAGAGATATTTCTGTCTCAAAAAATATTTCATTCTCTCTTCTTTTTTCTGCTTGCACAAAAATTCTCATATTTCCTGTCCAATAGCCCTCCATTCTAATATAAAAATGGTAGCAACAAATTTTTATCCATTTTCTCTCACTTATTTAATTTTTCCTATAAATTTATAAATTATTCTGTTGCTTTTTGTGTTCCTTCTGTTTTCCCCTCATTTTCTACAATCCAGCCTATTTGTCATCAGTAATATACCACAGCTTTTTTTAATTATTGAGAAAAGTTAATGAAATTTCTTTTTTTAGTTTTAATTTAATTTTATTTTATTATTTTGGTGGAACCAGGGATTAAACTCAGGTCCTCGCACTTGCCAGGGAAGCGCTTATTCCACGGAGCCATCTCCCCAGCCCTGATGAAATTGTTAAGAATTTAGATATGATTATTTTGTTAGAGGTGCATATAAACAATAGTGATATTTTTCTTTTAAATACAGTGGAAGGAATGATCCTATTACGTCAAGAAGAATGCACAGTTCTAAAAATATAAAAACATTAACAAAATAAACATCAGAAAACATACAGTAGCTAAGTACATCTCCACAGTAAAAGCATTTCTTTACCTTCCTCGTTAGTTAGCCTCCAAAACAAAAACCATTAAAGCTTGAGAAGATAATGCAACATGATATCTCTAAAAACTTGTAACTGCCTTATTTCCTAAACACTGAAGATGAACAAGTCTCATGAAAAGAAGTTAAGTAAAAAATAGCTAAAATGTTTGAATAGAACAACAACATCAGCAACAACAACAACAAAAAAAGAAAGATATTTAGGAATATCTTAGGTAATTAAAACAAATTCCTAAGATATTTAGGAATATTCCTAGATATTCCTAAGATGGAGAATAAAATAAATTATTCAGTGACTTTGAAGAAAACACTAATAAAATTCTGATTATATTTAGACAATATAGAATATAAATGATATTTTTAGAAAAGTTATAGATGGGTCATCAAATGATATCAACCAGAAACCCAGATTATAAAAATTCTTTTGAAAGTATATGAAGCAGAAGCATCCAATGTCAGGAGAGTACCAGACAAAAATAATTGCATTTGATATCGTGTATTCTCTGATACCAGTGAAAAAATTGGGATACCCTGGAAACTGTATTCAACAACTGTGAGATGTTCTGCTTTAAAAAAAGATTTAGAGACCAGAGTTACAGCTCAGCAGCAAAGTGTCTGCCTGAAAAATGTGAGGTCCTGAGTTAGACATATGATTTAAAAATATATATCTATATGAGGTATGGAAAGATAAGAAGACTAAGAAAAAGGCATATAAAAATGTTCTTTAAATCAAATAGCATAAAATTGTCCAAATCTAATGAAACAGTTCAATATCTAGGTAAATGAACAATATAAAAATTCATATAGCCATTATAACAAAGGAATTTCTCCATAAACTATCATAACCAAAATTCCAGACATTATTTGCAAGTTAGTATATTAAAAACGTCTAGTGAATATATCAGTTAACATAATGGCAAGCCCATCAGAAAGACAGGAATTTTTTCAACTCATAAATTAAAGGAAAACACAGTTCAAGCCCTAAAAGAAAAAAAAAAAAAAAAAAAAAACTTCAGTGAAGATCACTGTGTCCTCCAAAATTATCCTAAGAATAAAGAAATTCTATAAAAATTAATCATGACCACCAAAACAACATTACAGGAAGTATTCCAGGAAATTCTAGAAAATTCATTGTCACTAACATCAACAAAGAGCCCAAAAGCAACAATAAATATAACAGGTACAGCTGCTAAAACAAAAGGGAAAAAAAAGCACTAAAAAAATATTGCAAGTTATTTGTTTCAGTAAATACTTTTCAGTAATAACTTACAATGTATGTAATCTTAATTTCACAATCAAAAGAAATAGACAGACAAAACCCAACAAAAACTTAACTGGATCAAAAAGAAAAAAAAAAAAAACAACTATATGTTGGATACAAGACTCATATCACATGGACAAAAGCAAGTATCACCTAGATTGAAAGTCAAAAGCTGGAAAACAATTCTTCACAAAGCAGGAGCCTAAAAGCAAAAACAGTAGGTGACTTACCTTCATACAGAGTGAACCTCAAGGAAAAATGATCGTTGTATAACATTAGAACCAATACATGTTACCCGTGGGCTTTCAAAGACTCATGCACGTCCATTTATGTAAAAGATATTTTAGTCCATCTTGAAGACATGCCAAAGTCCTATAGTTTCAGCAATGTTGAAAAATCCAAGTCCCAAACTTCCAAGATCTAAGGAAATCTCTTAGCTGTGAGCCCCTCTATAAATGAAAAGTTAGACACTTTCAGCATTTAAAGGCACAAGATAAGCATTGGCATTCCAAAAGGTATGCACAGCATGATACAAAACAAACCCAAAGTCCAGAAGGGCAAATACTAAGTCCTACAGTTCCTTGGTGGACCATCCAAACCAGCCTGTAATTATTTGTGAGCTCCAATAGCCTTACGTGGCTCCACTGCTAAGGCATTGCTGCTAGTAGCTTCTGTGGCTTTTTTCTTAGGCCTATTTTGCTCTCTTTTTGAAGCTTTTCTTGGACCATCCACATTCCTGGCTTTTTCAAACTTCTTTGTTTTCCACTGAATAGGCTTCCCACTCAGAGCTTTACACAATGCCCTCTGAGGGGCACATTGCTTGGTCTTCCAGGACTTCTTCTGAAATCTAGGTGGAAGCCTTAATCTCAGAACTCCTGCATTCTGCATGTGCCTACAAAGAAAGCCACGTGGATGATGCCAAGGGCGGCTGCCAGCTGGAGCAGTAACCAAGGTTTATTCTCACTTTGCTGTAGGGGTCAAGTGCCTGGATTTCTGAGCACTCTGACTCTGATTCTGAGAAACAAATTCTCTATGCTGGCACCATTCTGTGATCTGGTGTGGCCCCCTCCTCCATTCTGGATCTTCTTGTGGCTGCCACCACCGTTCAGGAACTTGGGGCTCTGTGGCTTTTTCCTCAGAGTGATGTCCTTCATCCTTGTGATTCTGAGACTTCAAAGGGCAAGAAACTGCCAACTCCTGTGATGGCCTCAGGGCTTCTTTTTTACTCTCCTTTTCCTTCTCTGCAGTGGAGATCCTCTCAGCTCTATCTTCATAGTCCACATTTTTTTTACTAAATCCACAACATTTTAAATCAGCCTTTTGGAAACTTTGTTCTTTATTCTCAACATAAATCTGGCTGAAAGCTCCCAACAACAACCACACCACTGCTCCAATATTTGGCTGTTTTGAAATTTCTTTTTCAAGATTAACTAGTTCACTCTGCTTAATCTCAGTCTCAGGCAAAGTCTCTGGACAGGAACAAAATGCAGACAAAACTTCTGCCAAGAAAAAAAAAACACAAGTCATTTGCAGTCCAACAAATAATGCTGTCCTTCTTCCCAACAGAAACCTCCCCAGCCTGGTCTTTACAGATAGGCTTCCTATCAGCATTCTGGTCTGAGCTCTGACCAGAAGCTCCAAAACAGAACAGCCAAAATTGTTTTAGTGCTTCACTTGTAGGCAACATCTCTGAACATTTTCTATCTCTTCCCATAAGCGATTCCCAAAAGTATGTAATCCACATTGTCAGGTATAGCCACAGAAATGACGCCATTCTCGGTACCAAATTCATTCTTAGTTACTGTTTATTCATTGGTGGCACAAATATGCGACATTCAAAATGAAGGAAAGAAACATTTATTTGGCTCACAGTTATTGGAGATTTCAGTCCATATTCTGGTGTTTCCAAGCCAAATCACAGGAAAATGGTACCAGGAAGCCAGGTTATCAGCAAACAGAAATATTAATCTAGAATGTGTTCAATTAACTAATATCAAAGCAATTTTTTTTGGTGGAACTAGGGATTGAACTCAGGCCCTTGTGCTTGCAAGGGAAGTGTTCGTTCCACCGAGCCATCTCTCTGGACCTTAAAGCAAAAATCTCTTAAAACCTTCATTTAAAAATGGAAATACTAAGTCTGCTGACATAAAACATTGGTAAAGTTCTGGAAGACAGGCATACAGGCATAGAGAAAGATTTCCTAATCAGGACCACAGTTGTAAAAGATATCATACAAAAAATATCACAAATTTCTGCTTGTTAATTTAAAGACTATGGCTAGCAAAGGAATCAAAGTGAAGAGTTATCCTACAGACTGAGAAAAACACATACACAATGGAGTCATACTCATCAATAAAGAAGGATAATTTTGAGTTACTTGTAGGGAAGTGTACTCTCTTTAGACTAAAATCCTAAATTAATGAATCACATATATAAGGTTAAATATTAAATGAGTTGTTCACAATGACAGAACCAAAATATAAGGCACTTAATTTGTAAAATAAAACAGAGATATCAGCAAATGTTAAGGTAGACTATGTGAAGATAGGAAAACAATTTGTTTAAGGTGGAAGAGTAATGCACAGGATTCAGGAAGGGAGACTAAAAATGATCAGCATGAAATAGGTATACATGCCAACTCCCCAAGATTAGTGCAATTATTAAGTAACAAGTATATATTAAAATTTTTAAAGAATAAAGGTCAATAAGTATTGTTGCAAAACAAATTGTTACTATAACATGAACTATATGCAAAGAAACATATTCTTCATTTCTATTGTTACAAATATATGAAAGTTTACAAAATTGAAAGAAAAACAAAAATGTATTACCCTCTTGAAAGAATGGTGTTTTACATGCCTCACAAAAAATGATGAAGATGGTTAAGGCAATGATCCTGAGCATCTTCAGCAAGTTTTTGAAACTAGTAGTTAATTGGTAGGATTCTCAGCCTGAATATATATGCTGATACCTGTAAGCTAAGCAACTGCACTGAAGAAAACAATGTGTAATACTAGGGTCACACTTGGAATTCCTGTCGTTTTGGTAGTATAAATACATACTGATTGCCATGTCATAACAATTACTTCCATACTGTCTCTCAAATATTTTTTTAAAAAAAGGCAATAAATGAAAGCAAGAGACAAGGAAAAAATATGTCATAGGACTGTCCTGCTACAATGCTCTATATGGTTAGATTTATAAATTTCTGTGTGAAAATATGTAGTTGTTTATTCCTATCTTTTATTGTTTTCTTCATATTGTGTAAGGACTTAAAATTTAACAAACCAATACTTGATGGAAAATACCTGCTCCATGTTATGTCTAAGATGTTTGATATTCAGACAAATATTGAGGTTAAGCTCAACTGCCTATGGTGTAGGGTAATAATAATAAGCTACTATTCTGGAGGGTTAAAAACTTAAGTTTGAAGACCAAAAATTAGAGAAACAGAAAGGCTGAAAGGACAGCCAAGATTTTGTCCCCAACATTTTAATGTCAGTGTGGACTCAAGACATAGGAGAACCTGTACTGTAATGTTCTGTAACTCAGTCTTGTCCCAAATTTTCTGCTCAAGGAGAAACTGTCCTAATAACTGGTTTTGAAACTGTCTCATTGCTATTTGTTTCTCCATAAAATTATTTTTAAAAAGATGAGTAGGTTGACTCAATGTGGGAATAATAATGGAAGTCCACATTGTCAACACTGGCATAAGTTCTTCCTACTTTAATAATTCATCTTGAGGCCGGGGAGATGGCTCAGTGTAATAAGCACTTCCTGGCAAGTGCAAGAGCCTCAGTTCAATCACAGGTTCTGACAAAAAAAATTCATCTTTCTTAATATGTAGGCTCCTGTTCCCATGTTCATGGTCACAAGATATCTTTTATCTACAGGCTCAACATCAATATTCTAGTAAATAAAGGTATATAATGAATTGGAAATTAGATATAAAGATATAATACTTAATATCATGGTCTTGAGGGCAAGTATGACTTTAGGGGTGCACTGTTTTATGCATAGATAGATAGATAGAGAAGGTACAATGATAAGGGAGATACAAAAAACAAAATTTAGACAATTGTATCCATTAAAGATTTTGAATCAGATGGTCAATAAATATATGAGAATATATTAAATTTTATCATTTATTAGTAAAATACAAAAAGTTAAATTGTTGTATTATGTCCTCAAACACACTCATATTAGAATAGGTAAATATATAGTTGTGAAAGAATTTGGAGCACTATTAATATCCACACATTAACTGGTAAACAAGTACATTAGTAAAATTTTGTTTAAAATTTTGGAAAGAATCTTAAAGAAACACAAATATGTACATATCACATAAATTATCAACTCTAACCTTGCCCAAATATGCAAAGGGGAGACTTAGTGTGTTTGATAATAAAATATATACTTATGCTCCTTTTCTTGCATAAATTTTATTAATAATAGAAAAATACATGAGATAATATGGCTCCTTATAAAATTACTTCAGGGATTAAATGAACACAAATGATTTAATTAATATATTGCCATGAATTAATGGTTATATTTGTAAGTACCTATATTTGGTAACACCAAAACAGAGGTAAGTAAAGAGATTTGCGAGCAAAGTTGTATATGCATATATTCACAAAGTTAATGTAGTCATTATCTGTCTCTCTCTCTATATATATGATAGAAAATATTTTTTTCCATTCTGAAGGAAGGGATTGAGTTTGATATGAACAATCTCTTTATCTAGTGGACAATCTTCAGGAAATAAGGCAAAATGAAGAAATGTTTCAACTACACAATGAATATTTGATCAATAAAAGAGTATGATAGGTAGTGTACAATTCTAGTAGTTCAATATGTATTTTAGGAAGTAAATTGCAAGGGAAAACAGAGGAGGTTGAAGGAATGTGTTACAAGAGTAAAAAGGCCTCTTAGTTTCTTACTTTTTACCTCTTCTGAAGCATTTTCTATGTTGGCAAGAATAGTTCATGTGCTTTACTAAGTAAGATGTAGAAAAAGAAAGATAAAATGTATTCTGTAGTAGTAAAAAGCATAAAATTTTAATTTATACTTTGTATTTCTCATCACATATTTTGAAAGGTATTAAAATTAGTTATAATATTTGAATTTGCAAACTTGTTTAGAAAAATAATAAAATAACTATAGAGATAAATGTCATAGAAATGTTCATATCTGGAGAAGAAGAGAAATGAGTTTGACATATGACCAAATATTGTTGTGACAAAGCAACTTTTATTACTAAAGGTCAATAGTAGGTATAATAATGTTCATTTTATATTACATGTTTGTTTAACAAAGTTTTCTTTATTATGTTAAAGTAACAATAAAACTGAATGGAATAATTTTAAAATTGAAAATAATATAAAAACATAAAAAAGCTATGTTTTTGATTTACAAACTTATTTTTATTAGTATATGGTGGTGATATATAGCATTTGCATTCATCTTGATAAACTGATAAATGTACATATTACATCTTACATATTTTACTTCTCTAAGATCTCTCATCTTCTTATCCTCAAATACCTTTCAAAAGAGATATTGGAAGGGCCAGCCAAATCACACAGTGGATTAAAGCACCTGTGAGCAGGCGCAGAGGCTGGAGGTTGGATCCCTGGGCCTGTAGTGCAGGCCCTGCCCCTGTGGTGCCCTAAGATGGCAAGTGAGACTGGGCGTTGTGGTGCGTGCCTGTAATCACAGCTCTAGGGAGGCTGTAAACAGGAGCATCACCGTGAGTCTGATTTACAGAGTGAGACATTGTACACCTTGTCCTAAATACAAAAACATAAAAATGAAAAGAGATATTGGAGAAACTTTTCCTGTAGTCCAACACTGAAGGAAAAATTGAAAATGCTATTTCAGAAAAAGAAAAGTGACCTTATATAGAAAACTGAAATGTAGTAAAAGAGGAATACAGGGCTAAAGGTAGATTAATATTGATTCTTGTGTAATTATGACAGTGTTATGAGGAATATAATTGCATGTTAAGAAATAAGAGTGACCATACATTGACTATAATATTCTAAGTTTTTCTAAGTACCACACAGTGGTAACAATATTAGTTTTTATTCAACAATAATAATAAAAATGGAATGGAATGTATAAGGTAATTACTAGAATAATAGAAACTGCATCTTGTTCTAAAGTTATTGCAAAGAAAAATGAAAAGTTAGGAATCTTTGATGTGTTATCAAAATGAAGAATAGTAGTAGGGAAAAGACAATATAAGAACTGATTTCCTAATCAGCAAATATAGCTTTCAATGTAAATTCAACTATATAGAAATTGCAACATGTTATGTCTAAGATGTTGACAAAGGATCTGCAAACTGCGGTACAGGGTTTCAGGATAAATCCTGAAGGGATTTGACTGACCTTGTCATATACAAAAGTTACATTTCCTGTTATATAGGTCTTGCTTTATTTTGGTATTATCCATCCAGGAGAAAAGTATAGAAATGAAGTATTAAAAAGTAAAGCCATATTAATATGCTGAGTTGTAAAAGGCTCAAGTAAAAAACTTCTAACATTTTCATTAGTGCAGAAAACCCACTACCATTATGGACTACTGGATTATACTAGAATATTTTGCTGAATTCAAGTACCTACCATATTTAAATGGCAATGGAATACTCTTCTCTGACAAAACTAAGCAAAAATGGTGATAGAAATGAAGAACCATTTTGTATCAATATATTCAAAAGAGTTAGTATAAATATACACGTACTTTCTCTTAATTCAATGAACAGAAAGATTTGTTCTAATAGTGTTTGTGGACAGGACATCATGTCTGCATCTTTTACTATGAATAACCACTAAGAGGACAACAATATGTAATGCAATAATTATTGAAACTCTGCTGGTAATTGATTTTAAAACTGTCTCATTGCTATCTGTTTCTCAATAAAATTATTTTAAAAAGAGGGATATAAATAAAAGACAATTTTGTAGTGAAAAATATGTATATACAAAATAGTTTAGGATAGATATACAGCTACCTTCTATTAGTTCAATAAGAGGAAAGGTTTGCACTAATATTGTTTAGACAAGATATCATGTCTGCATATTGTCCTCTGAATAACTAATATAAAAACAACAATATGTAATGTATTAATTATTGTAACAGTCTACTAACCTGTTTTGAAACTGTTTGATTCCTTTTTTTCTCATTAAAATGAAAAAAAACTTAAAATAAACAAAATTTATGAACAATGAAAGTGAAGTATATGAGTGAAAAAACAATAAATATGGACATGTAGTGTGAAGAACATGCAGATATTTTATAGATATCTATCAGAAAAAGGAATTGCAATGAGATGAACAAAATACTGCAAATAAATGACTAAAATGCAATAAATGATAAATTAAAAAGCTCAACACCAAGTTGTACAGAAGGTACAAAATTTATACTTAGGGATAGAAAAAATTTTAAAGAAAAATGAAACATGAAAAATATATACTATGTGAAAAATAATAAATGTTATCTCATGTAGCTGTACCAAAATCAGACAAAATAAATGAAAGGATAAAAGCATTATAAGGAATAAAATGGAATACTTTATTAAGATACAATGTCATTCTTTTTTATTTATTTTGTACAAGGTCTACATTGTCTCACTATGCAGATTGGACTCATAGTGATCCTCCTGTTTTGAGCCTCCTAATCTCTGGTATTACAGGTGCAGCCTACCAAATGCTTTCTCAGTCCTATCTCAGCATGACCCAGGAGTGTGGCCAGCAAAGCAAGCCTGGTATAAAACCCAGGGCCCTGCATCTGCCTAAGCAGTCATTTTAGTGCACTAAGCTATCCAGCTGACACTTATGATGTCATTCTAATAGGAAAATCGCACAATTCTAATTATTCAATTTGCAACCACCATATTCAAATTATGTTAAGCAATAATGAACAAAACTTTATGATTAATCAGAAAATTCACAGCCATAGTAGTAATCTTTACTACATTTCCAGGTATCATAATAGCAGGCAAAAGTGGTAATAATAAAGCAGAATAATAAAGTGGACATAATATGTACATACATAACATTCTTCCAACAGTGACAGAATTAATTTTTTTCAATTTTACATAGGATAATTCTTAAAATAGAACATGAACTAGTCTTTATATAATGACACAATATTATTTTGAAATATCATAAAGCTCAGATTATATTTCCAGGCATTATGAAGAAAGGTAAAATTTAATTAGATAACAATAATTAGAAAAATTTCACTGGGAGTGTTTGGAAATCTGTATTCAAATAATCTATGAATGAAGGAGAAAATCAAAACAGATGCTATCAAATATTTTCAGGTTTGACAGTGGACCAAAAATATAGCTTAGTGGCATAAGGATCTGCCTGGCAAGCACAAGGTCCTGAGTTTGATCTCTAGTACTGGAGAAAGGGAAAAAAATAAAGATGATACTAATTTGATAAAGTGAAATATAGAAGGTGAAGATGAAGACCATTCTTTGAAGGAAATGAATCTCTCCTATTTTATGAAATAGAAAAAAATATAGGCCAGACATAAGGCCTTTAAGCATTTTCTCTAAGGAATAGACAAATATGAAGCATGAAGAAGGTAGAGGGAAAGAGAAAATGAAAACATGAACAGAAATTAATGAATTAGAAAGCAAGCAAGAAATACAGAAAAAGGACTAAAGTCAAAATTTGGTTCTCAATAATATTAATATGAACAATAAATCTTTAAAAATATCGAATATTGAAATGAAACAGAGGGTATTGTGCATCCTTATATTTTCAGTGGATATTAGAAGACATGAAGAGACTATCACAATGACTTTAAAATAGATGCCTTTACCATTCTGGGTAAAATGGAATATTCCTCATAAAGTAAGCTATCTAATCTGACAGATCACATTTCCAGTATGTATGCACTGAATTCTTTTCATAATGACATTTTCATTTTCATACGCACATGAAATCTAAGCTCAGATAACTTCATTAATGAATTCTTCCAAACATAAAGGTAAGAAATAGCATCAGTTTTGTGCAAAATATTAAAGAAATGGAAGAATGAGCATAGTAGTGGAGGAGAATGATAAATCAATCTCATCCATATATAGAAGGTTGGTAAAATGTAAGGAAACTTAAAAAATTAATATATTCAAACATTAATATATTACAATTCACTAAAGATTGTTTGAATTATTGAAGAGTGTCTTAGAATTAAAAAAGATATATATTTATTTCTTATCATGTTTTGAAATTCTGTATCTTTTTTATTGTTTTAATACTTTTTCAAATGAAAATTATTGTTTTCTTAACAGAAAAAAGGGGGGCTGGTGAGATGGCTGGGGCTGGTGAGATGGCTCAGTGGTCTAAAGCACCTACTTAGAACAAGCTAAGCTCAAGCAAAGCACAGAGACCTCGGTTCAATCCCCCAGCACCACATGCCGGCCTGCTCGCCCCCTGTTGGGCTGAGCTGGCCACACAATAAATAAATAAATAAATAAATAAATAAATAAA
>NW_004524774.1:4960277-4989430 GCF_000260255.1 Octodon degus | reverse complement strand
GTAAACATTCTAACTAATAAAGACAAACATAAAAAAAATTCTGATTTTTCCTGACAAAATTAAGAAAATTAAGAATTCAAAGAAATGGCAATTAGATAAAAGGCATCTGATAGTTATATACTGTTGCTATAACAAATTAGCTTAAATTAAGCAAAACAGTACTAATTTATTACCACAGTTTCTGGGTAGAGAAACTTGTGTACACTTGGGTGAAAGTAAAACATTAGGAGATCACTACTTACTGAAGATGCTGGCAAAGGATACATTTTCAATTTAATTCAAGGTTTTGTAAGAATGGAGGTTGTTACTATTGGAAAACCAATGTTACACTTCCTTTGCTTTCACCTTATCATTAGCTCCAAGAGTCCTCTATTTAGAACTTGAAAATAGTCTTAACACTGTGGTATTTGGAATTCTTATGTTTGGAATAATTTCCTTTATGCTGCATTTTTCATATCTCCTTTTGCCCATCATTTGTGTAAATTTCGGGAGGGAGAGTTAGCTACTACTATTGCCCACTCATATTCCCCAGAATAATATTTAATATCAGTCTAAGTTACAATAATATTTTCAATATTCCTTTTCACATAAAACTTAATATATTAATGGGTTCTATTATGGTTTGTATCTAGATGCCACCCCTCAATCCTCATGCAGTCAGAGGTATTTTTTTCAAGGTTTATAAATCAAGAATGCAAAATTAATTGTAGTACAAAGATTAGATTATGAGTGCTAAGATTAAGGATGGGTGATTGCTGTAGTAATCAACTAATTGGATTTGCATCACCCTTTCCCAGTAATCCCAGAATCCCAGTAGTGTCTCTCTCTCTCTCTCTCTCTCTCTCTCTCTCTCTCTCTCTCTCTCTTTCTCTCTCTCTCTTTCTCTTACTTTTTCTGTGTTCTGCTACCGTGAGCTTTTAACCCTCTTCCATGTGTCACACTGCCTTGGAGACAGCCAATTTTGGATGAAAACCACTGCAAATCATGAGATAAATAAACATTTCTTCCTTTAAATTTGGGTGCTGGGTATTTGGTCTGCAAAATGCAAAAAGTAACTAAAGCAGGTTGCAAAGATTAGTTGTCCAACATCTTTGGGGAATCTCACTGCTTACCACAAGATGTAATGATTATTTTTTATAATTTTATGCTTCCTCAGCATTAATTTCAAATATAATTGAATCTCTCATTTCCGATGCATGCTTAGTCATCCTTGATCAGTCATCCTCGATCGTTTTCAGCTTTCGGTTTCTTCCTAGCTTCTCAATATATCTGATCTATAGCCATGCTTTATACAATTACCTTGTGCTAATGAACTCCTTATGGAACAGTTCGGTAATAGAAAGTATGGAACCTACTTCCCTCTTCCTGTTACTCTTTAGAGGCACACAGCCTTTGCTCTGGACTTTTAAATAAGGACACTACTTTTGTTACTTTGTTGAGTTGTCTTCTGTCTCAACTTACCATGTCACACAAATTTAACTTCTTTCTTAGTTAAGGATGTTCTAGAACAGTTTTTTTTAAGCAGACTATACATAAGTCAAACAAGTGCTAGAGAAATATCTGCCAATACTTGCTAACAGAGTCCCCTGAAGTGGATCCCAGTATCTTACAAAATGTTGTGGTGCGCAGCAACATATACAAAGGAAGAGATTTAAAAAGGCAATGCAGAGGCTGGGGAGATCGTCCAGAGGTCTAAGTACTTGCCTTGAAAGCACAAGGACCAAGGTGTGATCCCTGGTACCATAAACTGTGCTGGGCCCTGAACACTGGGCACAATGTGCCGGTCACTGAAACTGATTCTGGGGTTGCACACCTATAATCCAAGGGCTGGAGAAACTGAAAGACAAGGATCTCTACCAAGGCCAAGCTGTGTGGAGAGACCCTGTACCAAATAGAATAAATAAATAAATTATTTATTTTTTAAAAAAATAAGTGATGAAACAAGGATCTTGGATGACCAGTTTTTCACTAGCAATAAAAAGCCATGGTACAGCCAGAGCCCCATATTTATTAATTAGGTCTATGTCAAGGAAAATGCATGAAAGGTAAAGAGATTTTCCAGGAAGAGAAGTGCCTATTAAGGGGCTACTGAGAAGATCAAAGCTTTCTTGCAAGAATGACACAACATGAAGACTGTAGTTTCCTCAGAAAAATCTATTTAATATTGATGGTATTACATTGCTTTAAAGGTCCTTGTCTTCCTCAGTAGGACTTATCTTGCCCTGTGAATGGCACATTATCCCTAGCCTTGGTGACACAGCCATGACCAGAGGAAAGCAGTCATTTTCAATGTTCCAATCAGATCAAAGGATAGGAAAAGAATGGTCTCAGATAGTCCCTATTCTCAATTTCTAATCTATGGTCCCCAATAATATATAAGTTTCCTGGGTGTGGCCTACTTTTTAACAAAATAGACTCTTAGACATCAGGACATGACATAGGATATAGAAATAGTCTGTGAAAGACACACTGCAAATATTTATAACCAGAACATGTAGAAGCCTGTCAGGACAAGGTTAAAGTTTATACTTACTCTTGGGAAAGAGAGACTAAATCAAATTAGATAAAACTAAAATATACAGCATCTACACAAACCCCCTAATACATATGACATTTAATTCAAATATTTTGGAAATGTTTTCATTGAATTCAAAGAAATTCTAAAAACTGAAAAAACTCGGCCTCCTACAGGTAATGTCATTTAGTCCACTGCTACTAAAGCCAGTTTGTCCAACAAGAATTACAATGAAATATGAGATTTGGAGAGAAAATGATAAAATTTTCATTACTTGAAGGGCATAGTTGTGTAATTAGATAATCCAAACATTTTTAGCATTATCACACAAGTCAAGTTAAATTTCTTAGCATCAACCATTGCTTGTGGAAATATAAAAGGTATAGTGACTGTGAAATAGGTAGTAACTCTAAAAGATAAACATAAAGCTGGCTTACAACTGAGTAAGTCTACTGCTAGGATTCAATCACAAATAACTGAAAGTGAGGACTCAAACAGATATTTTGTCATGAGTGCTCTAACTAGTTAAAAATAGTTTAAAGGTAGAAGCAAATGAGCATCTATCAAAAGATGAATGGACAAAGAAAAGGGGAAATATGTGTATATATGTTTATATAATTTAAATAAAAATGGAATTGAATTTTGATAATGCATGCAGCAACATGTATGAAACTTATTTAAAACCAATAAAGGACAAACATGGTGTGAATTCTCTTTTTAAAATATCTATAACCACTCACCGGATTCTACTCCAGCCAGAGCCCAGGCCTGGCATATGAGTGTAGAAACTTCTGTACACTTGACAGATCCTCCTCCATTAGACAGGCCTTTTATTGAACCCTGCAGGAGAACTCCCTGCAGAGAGGCATCTCAATTGTAGCCATCAAAGTAAATGTGTTCAATTCATCAATTAAAAGAAATAGAAGGACCAAGGAGATGGCTTAGTTGAATAAGTGCTTCCCTAGCAAGTGTAAGGGCCTGAGATCAATCTGCCGTACCGCAAAAAAAAAAAAAAAAAAAAAAAGAATAGATATCTATAGTGAATTAGAAGGCAAAATCCAACAATATGCTATTTACAAGAAACACACTTAGCTTATAAATAAATTCGTAGACTGAAAGTCAAAGAATAGAATACAATAATAGATGACAGCACCTCAGAAAAAAGCAGCGGTAGCAATCCAGTTTGCAGAGTCTGAACATCAAACCAACAATGATGAAAAAAAAAAAAAAGTCACTAAATACTGGTTGGGGGAAAGATTGAAAAGGGTGATGTAACAGTCATAAATATGTACACACCAAACACGGGAGCACCCAAGTATGTAAGACAAATATTAAAGGACATGAAAAATCTAATATCCAATACCACAATCATAACAGGAGGACTTAACACCCCTTTATCACAAAAAGATAAGTCAAGCAGACAAAAAAGTAGCAAACAAATAGCAGAACTAAACCAAAGCTTGATACAAATGGATTTAGTGGGCATATACAGAGTGAAAAAAAATGATGCAATGAATGAAATTTCTAGAAGGAAATTTATAGCTGTGAACATATACATTAGGAAAACAGAAAGGGAGCTAATAAATACCCTAATGGTGCACCTCAAATGTCTAGAAGAGCAAACTGAGGCTAAAGTACAAAGCCGAGGATAAGTTACAAAGTTTAGAGGAAAAAATAATGCAATTGAGAAAAAGAAAACAATTCAAATAATAAATGAATTAAAAAGCTGGTTGTTTGAAAGATTAAATAAAATTTATAAGACCATAGCTAAGCTCATCAAAAAGAGGAAAGAAAAATCTCAAATTCAAGCAATAAGGAAGAAAAGTGTGAAATTACCACAGACACAGTGGAATTTGAGAAGATAACAAATAGGTATTTTAAAAGTCTTTACTCTCACAGAATCAAAGACACAGAAGAAATGGACAGATTCCTACAAAGTTACAAATTAACAAACCTCAATCAAAAAGATATAAGAACTCTCAATAACCTAATCATGGTCAATGAAAATCAAAATGAAATAGAAGACCTACTGAAGAAGAAAAGTCCAGGTCCTGATGGACTCACAGCTGAATTTTAGAAAATTTACAGAAGATCTAATCCCAATACACCTCAAACGCATCAATAAGATTGAAAAGGAAATGATTCTCTCAAAATCATTCCTGGTTGCAAGTATTATACTGATACCAAAACTGGAGAATGATGCAACTAAGAAAAATAACTTAGGGTCAATCTCCATCATGAACACAGATGCAAAAGTCCTGAGTAAAATCCTAGTAAATAGAATACGCAAAACATTCAGAAGATTATACACCATGAACAGGTAGGATTCATCCTAGGAATGGAAGGATGGTACAATATACGCAAATCCAGAAATGTAATACTCTATATCAATAGAGCGAAAACTGAAAACCACATGATCATCTCAATTGATGCAGAAAAGGCTTTTGAAAAAGTCCCACACTCATTTGTCTTCAAAGTCCTACATAAAATTGGAATACGTGACTCTACCTCAATATGATTAATTCCATCTCTGACATTCCAACTGCCAACATAATTCTAAATGGGGAAAAACAAAAATGTTTTACTCTCAGATCTGGTACATGACAAGGATGTTCTCTTTCACCACTCTTATTGAATATAGTTCTGGAATCATTAGGTAGAGCCATTACATACGAGAGAGAAATAAAAGGAATAATAACAGGTAAAGAAGAAGTTAAATTCTCATTCTTTTCAGATAACATAATACTTTGAAGATAAAAAAAAACACTCCACCAAAAAGCTACTAGAATTAATCTACAAATTTAGTAGCATAGAAAAAATAAAAATTCAATACCCAAAAATCAGTAGCATTCCTCTACACAGATAACAAACACACTGAGCAAAAAATTAGAGGAACAATACATTTTAAAATAGTACCGTGGAAAATAACATACTTAGGAATTTAACTGAAGAAGTAAAATATCAATTCAGAGAAAGTTACAGAACTCTGGAAAAAGTTATAGAGAATTTCAGAAAATGGGAAAGATATTCACTGCTTCTGGAGAGGAAGAAGAAATATTTGAAGATGGCCATACTCCCAAAATGTTTATACAGATTTAATGCAATCCCTATCAAAATACTACTAACATACTTCTCAGACCTAGAGAAATCATTACTAAAATTTATGTGGAACCAGCAAATTCCTAGAATAGCTAAGGAAATACTGGGCAACAAAGGCAAAGCAGGTGGCATTACATTCCCTGACTACATTATACTATAAAGCTACTGTGATGAAAGCAGCATGGTATTGGCACAAAAGTAGACATGAGGATCAATGAAATAGATTAGAAGATGCAGATGCCACCACCAACACACTCAGCTGTCTTATTTTTGACAACATGCCAATCCTCTTACTGGAAGAAAGATAGCCTCTTTAACAAATGGTGCTGGACATACTGGCTCACCTCTTGCTGAAAACTAAAATATGACCTGTGTCTAGTCAACATGTAGTAAACTAAAGTCAAAATGGATTAAACATCTAAGCTTTAAAATGGAAGCAGTAAATCTCCTGGAGGAGAAAGTAGGAGTAAATCTTAAAGACATATGGGCAGGCAAACAGTTCTTGAACAATAATCAAACATCATGGGACATATTGAAAGAATTAACAGCTAGCACCTCCTTTTATTGAGGAGTTTTAGCATGTCAAAAGAAATTATCAAGAGAGTGAAAAGACAACACACAAATGAAAAAATCTTTATTTTTCCGGAACTGGGGATTGAACTTAGGCCCTTGTGCTTGCCAGGGAAGCGCTTATTCCATTGAGTCATCTCCCCCGACCCCTAAAAATTCTTAACTAATAAGCACTCAGGCAATGGTTTTGGAACTAGAATTTATAGAGAACTAAAAAGCTTTAGGGTTCCAAAATTTAAAGACCCAATGCAAAAATGGTCATTTGAGATGAACACACACTTCTCAGGAATAAATACAAGAAGAAATAAATACATGATAAAATGCTCCATATCACTAGCCATTTGTGAAATGCAAGACAAAAACACTGAGATACCATCTCTTCCCAGAAAGCATGGCTATCATAATGCAATCAATGAACAACAACTGTTGGAGAAACTGCAGGAAAAAGGAAGAATTCTCCACTGCTGGTGGATATGCAGACTGGTTCAACCATTATGGAAACCAGTGTGGAGTCTTCTTAAAAAAAACTAGGACTAGAAATCCCACTCAATCCAGCTATCCTCCTTCTGGGATTTTTCCCAAAAGAACTGAAAACATCATATAATTGTAATATATGTGAGTCTATGTGTTTTAGCGTCATCACTTGTGATAGCCATTCTTGAGAACAATCAAAGGAGTATTACATAGTTATAAAGAAAAACAATCTCTAAGTCTTCTTAGGAAAGTGAATGCAACTTGAATCTAATCTAACAAATGAAATTAACCAGACCCACATTTATAAACATCATATTGTCTTCCTAGTATAAGAACTCAAAAGAAGAAATGAAAATTGAAGGGTATAACATAGTTAAATGGAAAGAGAGAATTTCCATTTAATGTAGAGAGAGAAAGGGAAGAAATTAGGACATATGGTAGGGGCAATACCATACATTTATAAAAACAAGATGGTTAAGGCAATCATCCTGAGAATTTACATCAGTTCATTTTTAAATAGCAGTTAATGGGAAGAATTCTCACACTGACTAAATCTATTTGCTGATATCTGCGAACTAACCAACTACACTACAACAGCAATGTGTAATAGTAAAACCATGTTTTAAATGCCTATCAGTTTGGTCTTCTAAACACATGCTGCTTCTAATATTGTATCAATTATTGTCATGTTCTCTTTAAAATAAATGTATGTAAAATATAGTTAATAAACTAAATAAGGGAGAACAAAAAATGTACAGGATTGTACTGCTACAATGTTGTATGTTATTTGATTTCTAAATATCTATGAAAAACTCTGTAATTGTTTTATAACAATCTATAGAGATTTAAATTTTGAAACATCCATGATTGTTGGACAATAGCAGTTTCATTTTGTTTCTCAAGTATGTGATATTCAGACAGATAGTGTTCGTAAGCTCAACTGCCTCTGTTAAAGGATATTAATATAAATTGATATTTAATTAAAGCACCATTTTGTAGTAGAATAAAATATATATATATGTGTATACAAGATAGTTAGGATAGGTATACCACTACATTTTCTTAGTGCAATGACAAGAAAAGTTTGTACTAGTATTGTTTAGAAAAGATATCATGTCTACATCTTGTCCTCTGAATAACTACTATGAAGACAACAATATGCAATGTATTAATTATTGTAACTCTCCTACTAACTGTTTTTGAAACAGCTGTATTGATATTTTTCTCACTAAAATGCATAAAAATTTAAAAAATGATTCAGTGATACCTCAGTCCACCAATGTTTTTGTTTGGGAATAATTCAGTACACAAACAGAACTTTAAGAAAATTTTTGCTTTTGTTGGTGAACTCTATTTCTGATGATGCACAAGACTAGAACCATCTTGTTCACACTAACACAAATGGGCAGTCACAATCACAAAATGTTTTAAGTTTATGTACAAAGTTCCCACCTTTCTGGTGAAATTAATGAGATATATATTGTCAGTTGAAAATAAACTGTCAATATTTATGGCTCAAGATAAAATATCACTTTTTACCTACAAATTTGAATTCTGGAAATCTAACTACTGGATATCTATCTTAAGCTGGTATCTTCTAACTATTTGGATAATTTTGTGATGACTTTTATGATAACACTAATATAATTTTATTGATATTCTATGACAGAATGCATCAACATTTGAAAGATCAATACAAATCAATAACTGAATATTTTCCAAATTATCAACATATAATGGCACAAAATCATTCATGGGAAAAACAATTTAACAAAATCAATAACATTGTGCAAAATTCCCTTATTTTCTAAAATATCAATTAAAACTCACTTTGAAAAACCCATTTGAAAGACAGAAAACTTTTGGCTGTTTGACGTTAAGTATCTGCTGAGAGGGGTCCAGTAGAATTGGGATTATCAGAACCAACATCATGAATATCAGCAAGAATAGT
The DNA here is from genome assembly GCF_000260255.1 of Octodon degus. Classification (NCBI taxonomy): domain Eukaryota; kingdom Metazoa; phylum Chordata; class Mammalia; order Rodentia; family Octodontidae; genus Octodon; species Octodon degus. The sequence continues at coordinate 4,980,821 of NW_004524774.1, read as the reverse complement.
AAAGAGACTAAAGCACATTGGCTACAAGATGACGTATAAAGGGTTGGGGAGAAGGCTTAGCAGAAGAAGCGTTACCCTGACAAGTGCAAGGGCCTAAATTCAATCCCCAGTTCAAAAAAAAAATGATGAATAACATTCCTGATGAACAGATTTTCATTGGCAACTTCAAACAGTTCAATTAAAGTATGAGTATGACTATCTGTGATAGTTATTACCTCAAAAAATCAAGCAAAATAACTACCAAAAAGAATAGCACGCAGAGTCATCAGTCTGATGCTGCTATGAACAGAGAACAATATTCTGAATCTTCACTGTCCTTGAAAGGCTAGGGCCAAAAACATTGGCTGTCCTTTTGCCCTTTTGTTTGCCTAATTTTTGGTTTGTGAACTTAGGTTGTTAACCATCCATAAGAGAGGCTTTTTAATATTACCCTATACCAGTCCAAGCAAAGGCCCGGTGAGTGTGTGGAAGAGCTTCCATCTACCTTGTAACTGCTGGACCTGCCAGTCCCAGCCCAGGCACAGCGTGAGAGAAACCCTTTTCCTCCCCCTTGGGACGACCCCCACCACTCCTCAGCAACTCCCGCACCCCATCCACCAAGTAGGAATTTCTGCTATGTTCTAGGAACACCCAGATCCAGTCCTAGCCCAGGCCTAGTGAGTATGTGGGACAGCTTCTGCCTGCCCTGTGCCTGTGGAACCTCCCAGTCCCAGCCCAGGTGCAGCATGGGTGAGACCCACTTCACCCCCTTGGGACACACCCCACCACTTGTTAGCAAACCCCCACCTCACCCACCGAGTAGGAATTCCTGCCACATTCCCAGAACCCCAAGATCCAGTCCTAGCTAAGGCCCAGTGAGTGTGTGGCAATGCTGTCTCTCCCCCTTACTCCACCTTGTCCCCTCCAGACTAAGTTCAGGCCTGACATACAGGCCTGAGGTGAAACCATGCAGCTTCAATCCCTGCAGAGAGTATAGGGGACACAACCACCCAGCTAGTCCAAGAGCAGATCATCTTGCCAGAGGGGCACAACAGGTTAAACTCCAAGGGCAGCAGCAGGAAGGAGCTGAGCAGAGCAGCTAGACCCAAGCCAGGTACAGCTGGATAAATACAAACTTTGTAGATCTGTACCTGAACTTCAGTAGGTGCCAAGGGTATAACTGCAAAAAAAGATCTACAACAAAGTTTGGAAGACAGTGTTACACAAAATGACAGTGCAAAGGAGGAAAATGCAATCTCAGAACCCAACCTCACTCATAACAAGTGCAGAGGACACTAACACAGAACAAATTGGGAATCACACAGCTGAAATCAATGAATTAACAGCTTCTGAAATAAGGAAAGAGCTGCAGAAAGGTATAGAGGAACTCACATTGGAAATGAAAAATGAAATCCCTGAAATAATAACATCTGCATTAAAGAATCAAAAGCAGAAACTTATGGAGGAAAACCAATGACCACCCAGAAAAAGTGAGGAGGACAGTAGCTCAGCACAAATGTATGAATTAATAGCATTGATAGTAAATAAGCAACAGCAGAAAGTCATAGAAGAACTCACAGTGGAATTCTCTTCTATTAGCTCTGCTCAAATGTAAGAATTAATAGTGTCGATAGAAAATAAGCACCCGGAGAATGTTATAGAGGAACTCAGACCAGAATTTGCTGAAATAAGAAAAGAATTCTCGGAATTCATAGAATATGAAGTAAACAATCAACTACAGAAACAGGGAGGAAACCCAACATTAAAAAAAAAAAAACATTTCAGTGAGTTAATAACTGCTTCTAAAGAAGACATTGACAAAAAAAAATAGAGAAGATTAGAAAAATGACCCATTCCGTTAATGAGCAATACAGGAAAAAAATAGATCACATGCGGCAGAGTCAAAGAGATATAGAGGAAATAAAACCTCAATCGCAAGTTTGAAAAACTGTTTAAGTGAAAGTGAAGATAGTGTTTCAGCTCTTGAAGATGCTGGAGCAGCTAATGTAAAGGTAAGAAAAGATCTCTTAAAAACAAATAGGATGCAGAAAAAAATAATTCATCACCTGCAAAACGATGCAAAGATAAACAATGTGAGAATAATAGGCATGAATGAGAAAGAAGGAGTCAAAACAAACAACATTAACAAAATATGGGCAGAATTAATAGCAAAAAGCTTCCTAAATATTAGAAAAAAATCTGACATTCAGGTAACTGTAGCATACAGAACTCTAAGTAACCTCAACCCAATTAAAAACACACTGAGACATATAATAGTCAAGATCCCAGAAATTCAACCCAAGAATAATATACTAAAAGTCACTAGAGAAAAGAAGTAGATCACATTTAAAGGAAAATGCATCAGAATTATAGCCAACTTCTCTTCACAATCCTTAAAGGCAAGAAAAACATGGAGCAGAGTACTTCAAGCTCTCTATGAAAACAAATTACAGCCAAGACTAATATATACCCTGCAAAACTCTCTTTCAATTTTGATGGACAGGTGAAACACTTCCATGACAAAAAACAACTAAAAAATTTCATGATGACAAAGCCAACCCTATATGGGCTACTGAGAGATGTTTCAGAGAGAGATCAAAATGATCAGAACACCATAAATGAAATCAGAAGCAACCAACTAAACTGGGCAAGCAATTAAACACAGGAGAAAAAGGAGAAAATGACAACAGATAAATAACATGTCAGTCGTAAGTCAATACAACTCCATTCTATCCATCAGTGTAAATGAATTCAATTAACCAATTAAGAGAAATAGACTGGCACAATGGATTAGGAAACAAAACTCAACAATATGCTGTATACAAGAAACACATTTAATTCATAAAGACATTCATAGGCTGAAAGTCAAAGGATGGAATACAATATTAAACGCTAAAGCAACTCAGAAAAGAGCAAGGGCAGCATTTTCTCAGACAGTTGCAATTTCAAACCAACAATGATAAAGTGAAATAAAGAAGGCCACTATATACTGGTTAGGGGAAAAATTCAAGAGGAAGAGGTAACACTCATAAATATGCATGTACCAAACACGGTAGCACCCAACTATATAAAGCAAATCTTAAAGCACATGAAAAATTTAATATCCAATACCACAATCTTAATAAGAGAACTAAACATCCCCTTACACCCAAAAGTTAGGTCAACCAGATAAAAACTTAGCAAAGAAATAACAGAACTGAACCAGAGCTTGAAACAAATGGACATGGTGGACATATACAGAGAGCTCCACACAAACACAGCTGAATAAATATTTTTTTCTGCAGCACAAGGTTTATTTTCTGAAATAGACCACATACTGGTCCATAGGTCATGCTTAAGTATATGCAAGAAAACAGAAATTATCCCATGCACATTATCTGACCACAGTGCAATGAAACTGGAAATAAATTACAAAACAAACAAGATAAAGCCCTAAATACATGGAAATTAAATGACAACCTACTCAGCAACCAATGGGTCACAGATGAAATTAAACAAGAAATTCAACAATATGTACAATTCTTTGAAAATTCAGGCACAAATATCAGAATTTGAGGGACAGGATGAAATCAGTTCTCAGTGGGATATTCAGAGCTGTGAACTCACACATTCGGAAAACAGAATGGGAACAAATAAAAACCCTAATGCTGCAGCTTCAACAACTGGAAAAGGAAGAGGAAACCAAACATAGACCCTAAAGATGAAAAGAAATTAGAGCTTTTAGAAAAGAAATTAATTCAATTGAGACGAAGAAAACAATTCAAAGAATTAATAAAGCATATGCTGGTTTTTTGAAACATTAAGTAAAATCTATAAGCCCCTAACTAACCTCATCCAAAAGAGGAAATAAAAAATTCAAATACAAGCAATAAGAAATGAGAAGGGTGTAATTGCCACAGACCGAGTGGAAATTCAGAAGATTATCAATAATTACTTTGTGAATCTTTACTCTTACAAAATAAAACACACAGAAGAAATGGACAGATTCTGAGAAAGTTACAAATTACCACAACTGAATCGACAAGATAAAACCACAATCAATTGCCCAATAACAGACAATGAAATATGAGATGTAATTAAAAACCTACCCACAAGTAAAAGTCAAGGTCCAGATGGATTCACAGCTGAAATCTACAAGAAATTTACAGAAGATGTAGTCCCTATACTCCCCAAATTCTTCAATGAAATTGAAAATGAAGCAATCCTCCCAAAACCATTCCTGGAGGCAAGAATTATACTTATGCCAAAACCAGGGAAAGATGAAACTAAGAAAGAGAACTTCAGGCAAATCACTGTCATGAACATAGAAGCCAAAATCCTCAATAAAATTCTAGGGAATAGAATACAGCAAATCATCAAGAAGATCATACACCATAACCTGGTAGGATTCATCCTAGGGATTTAAGGGTGGTACAATATTCTAAAATCTATAAATTAATACACTATATCCATAGATCAAAAACTAAATAGTACATGATCATCTCCATTGATGCAGAAAAGGCTTTTGACAAAGTTCAACACTTATTCATGTTCAAAGTCCTACAGAAAATTGGAATATATGGCCTCTACTTCTATATGTTAAAAGCCATTTATGAAAGCACAATGGATAACATAATCCTAAATGGGGAAAAACTGAAATCTTTTACTTTTAGATCTGATACAGCACAAGGATTTCCTCTATCACCACTCCTATTCATTATAATACTGAAAACATTAGCTAGATTCATTAGACAAGAGAAATAAATTATAGGAATAAGAATAAGGAAGAAGATCTTATATTATCATTATCTGAAGATAACATGATACTTTACTAGGAAGACCAAAATACTCCACCAAGAAGCTAATAGACTTAATACAGAAATTCAGTAGCATAGCAGGTTATAAAGTTAATACCCAAAAAACAAGAGCATTCCTCTACACAGACAACAAACACACTGAGAGGGAAATCATAGAAGCAAAACCTTTTACAATAGCACTGAGAAAAATGAAATACCTTGGAATTAATCTAACTAAAGAAGTGAAAGATCTTTTCAAATAAAATTGCAATATTCTGAAAAAAGAGATAGAGGATTTCAAAAAATGGAAAGATATTCCATACTCATGGATAGAAGAAATAAACATTGTGAAGATAGTTATACTCCCAAAATTGCTGTACAGATTTAATGCAATCCCTATCAGACTACTACCAACACAACTCAATGAGCTAGAGAAATTATTCCTAAAATTTATTTGGAACCAGAAAAGACCTAGAATAGCAAAGGCAATCCTGGATAATAAAGACAAGGCAGGAGACATTACAATTCCTGACTTGATATTTTACTACAAGGCTACTGTGATAAAATCAGCATGGTACTGGCAACAAAATAGACCTGAGGATCAATGGAATAGATTAGAAGACACTGTCTATCACAATGCTCTAAGCTCAAGTCAAAATGGATTAAAGATCTAAACATCATAGCAGAGACACAAAATCTCCTGGAAAAGAAAATAGGAGGAAATCTTGAAAACATAGGCATAGGCAAAGTGTTCATGAACAGCAATGAAATCGCATGGGAAACAGTGAAAAAATTAAAAACTGGGACCTGCTTTTACTGAGAAGTTTTTGGACGTCAAAATAAATTACCAACAAAGTGAAATGACAACCCACAAATTGGAAAAATATCTTGAATATAAGTAATCAGACAAAGGTTCACTCTCTAGAATTTATAAAGAATTGAAAAACACTAGGGCCCCAAAATTTAAAGATCCAGACCATAAATGGGCATCTGAGATGAACACACACTTCTCAGAGGACAAATTAAAGAAGTGAATAAATATATGAAAAAATGCTCCACATCACTAGCCATCCACGAAATGAAAATAAAAACAACATGGACATATCGTCTCACCCCAGAAAGAATGGCAATCAAAAAAAAAAAAAAATCACCCAACACTAAATGTTGGAGAGGCTGTGGGGAAAAAGGAACCCTTTTCCACTGCTGGTGGGAATGTAGACTGGTGCAACCATTATGGAAAACAGTGTGGAGTCTACTTAGAAAAGTCGGACTAGAAATCCCATTTAAACCAGCTATTCCTCTACTGAGAATTTTCCCAGAGGATCTGAAAACATCGTGTCATAGGGATATATGTGTGCCTATGTTCATAACAGCACAATTTGTGATAGCCAAATCTTGGAAACAACCAAGTTGCCCATCACCTGAGGAATGGTTGAAAAATTATGGTATTTTTACACAATGACGTATTACTCAGCTATAAAGAATGATAAACTCAAAGCCTTTATATTGAAGTGGATGCCACTTGAAGATATACATATAAGTGAAATAAACCAGACAGGCATATTTAAATATTGTATAGTTTCCCTAGTATAAGAACTCAAAAGAATAAATCCAAATAGAAATGTATAATGCAAGTAAAAGGAAAGCAGAAACTCGAGGACTAACTAATGAAGAGAGGGAAAGGAGAAGAGCTAGAAAACATGACAGTGACAAGTCTTACAGTTATATGTAGAAGATGGGCAAGACATTGATCCCAAGAATCCCCAGAAGTTTTTTTGAATCTAGAAGTTATTTGAAAAGATTCTCACCTTGACTAACTATAGGTATATGATACCTATTAAATAAGCAACTGCACTGAGGATGGTATTCTGTAATAGTAGTTTCATGCTTAAAGTGCCTGTCATTCTGGTGTTCTGAATATGGGCTTCTTGTCATGAGAGGAAAGTTGGTGCTGTGCTGTCTCTTGTGTTGATGATTGTTCAAATACAAGGGGCTGGTGAATGAAGGCAAGAGACAGGTAAAGGAATATTGTGGGACTGTCCTGCTTCAAGGTTGTACATGGTAAGATTTTTGAACTTATGAGTAAACATAAGACTTATATAAATCTTTATGCTTATTTTAAAAATATATTCTATTTTTAAATGTTTTTTCCTCATATTCTGTAGTGACTTAAAGTTCAACATATCAATACTTTATGAAAAATACCTGTTCCATGTTATGCCTAAGATGTTTGATACTCAGACAGACAATAAGGATAAGCTTAACAACCTAGGTTGTATGTTAATAACAATAAGCTTGTGTTCTAAAGTGTTAACAACCTAAGTTTGCAGAGTAAAATTAGAGAAAAAGGAGGGGCGCTAGGAAAGGCAACGTTTTGGCCCTAGCCTTCAAAGTTTAAGACTCAGGACATATAAGAACTTTTACTGTAAAGTCATGTAACTCAGTAGTGTCACAAATTTTCTGATCAAGGAAATTATGGGGCCAAAGAGGAAAGTGATTGATGATGTAGAGTGTTTGCAAGGAGAGTGACATGGAAAGAAAACATTTTCTCAGGCTTTTACTAGGAACACATCGGCTAAGCAATGACCGTGACTCATCGACATGGCTGACACTGACAAAGGTTCTACAATCTATGGTACAGGATCGCAGGTAAATCGTGAGGGGATTTCACTGTCCTTATCAGACTCAAAAGCTGCAACTCTTGTTGTATAGGTCCTGCTTACCTTGGTCTTAACCATACAGCAGAAAAGTATAAAAACGAAGCGTAAGAAGTAAAGTCATGTTGTTATTTTGAACTGTAGGGGACTCAGGTCAACAATTTCTGACATTGCCAGTGAAGGGGAAGGCCCAATACTATTATGGACTACTGGAGTCTTTTAGAATATTTTACCGAATTAACACACCTATTATATTGAAATAACGGAGCTTAAGAAGAAACCGGTATACAGAACAATGTCAACTTTTTATTTCTGTTTTCTAAATGGTTAGGATAGATATATAGTTACATTCTCTTAATGAATATAGATATTCATTCTAATAACGCTTGTAAGTAGAATATCATGTCTGAATCTTGTACAGCAATTAATCACTAGGAATAATATATGCAATGTGTTAATTGTTGAGTCTGTCCTACCAATTTGGTTTGAAACTCTCTCATTGCTATTTGTTTCTCAATAAAATTATGGAAAAATAGAATAAAGTTCATGGCCATTGCAGCCAGACTCACCAAATACATTTTTTAAAATAAGAACTTTAAAAAAAATATTACCCTACAAAATAGTGAGTACAGTTTAACCTCACTATCTGTCTGAATATAAATCGTATTAGGCATAACATGGATCAGGTATTTTCAATCGAGTATTCATATGGTAACTATAACTCCCTACAGAATATGAAGAAAAACAGTTAAAAAATTAAAAAATTAAGAAAATATAAATGAACAGTTATATATTTTTACACAGAAATGTGCAAAACTAACCATTTACATCATTTTAGCAGGACAGTTCTATGAAAGTTTTTTTCTTCTCTCTTGTTTTCCTGTATTACCAGTCCTTTTTTTTAAAGACATTTGCTTAACAGACAGTATGGCACTAATTGATATGTCCTCAAAATCAATATGCATATCGAAGACCAAAATGACAGACATTCCAAGTATGATCCTACCTTTACACACTTTTAGCTTCAGTGCAGTTGCTTTATTCACAGGTATCACCATATATAGCTAGTCAGTGTGAGAAACGTACCAATTAACTGCTAGTTTCACAAACATGATGAAGATTCAAAGGATCATTCTTTTATGAATCTTGTGCATACACATGTATTTCTTTGCCTCTGTCATATTTCTTGACTTTTCTCCTTGTGCTCTCTTCCTTGTCTCATCCTCAAATTTTCATTTTCCTTTCTTAAAATTTTTTTATTTTTTTCATTTTCCTTTTAACTGTGTTATAACTTTATATTTGTATTTCTTATACTAGGCAGACAATATGATATTTACAAATGTGGGTCTGGTTTATTTCAATTACCAGTATATCTTCATGTGGTATCCAATTAAATATAAAAGCCTCGAGTTTATCTTTATGTATAGTGGAGTAATACTCCATTGTATATAATACCACATCTTTTACATCCATTTCTCTGTTGATGGGCACCTTGTTTGTTTCCCAAGATTTGCCTATCATAAATTATGCTGTTATACATATAGATATGCATATATAACTATGATATGGCATTTTGAGTTGCTCTGAAAAATTCCCAATAGAGGGTAGCTGGTTTGAATGGGATTTCCAATCCACGTATTTTAAGAAGCCTCCACACTGATTTCCATAATGGTCGCACCAGTCTACATTCCCACTAGCAGTGGAGAAGTGTTCCTTTTTCCCCACAGCCTCTCCAACATTTGTCGTTGGTTGATTTCTTTATTATAGCCATTCTTGCTGAGGCAAAATGGTATCTTAGTGTTGATTTAATCTTCATTTCAAGATAGCTAGTGATGTGGAGCATTTTTTCATATATTTGTTTGTTTGTTTAATTTCATCCTCTGAGAAGTGTGTGTTCATCTCAGATGTCCATTTCTGAATTGGGTCTTTAAATGTCGGGCCCCTGATGTTTTTAATTCTTTATAAACTGTAGAGAGCAGACCTTTGTCTGAGTGGTTATAAGTCAAGATTTTTTCCAAATTTGTTGTTTGTCTTTTCACTTTGTTGGTAATTTCTTTTGATGTGAAAAAACTTCTCAATAAGAGGAGGTCCCAGTTGTTAATTTTTTCCTGTATTACCCATGCAATTTAATTTTTGTTCATGAACATTTTGCCTACCCCTATATCTTTAAGAGTTCCTCCTACTTTCTATTCCAGGAGATTTAGTGTCTCCTTTTTAATGTTTAGATCGTTAATCCATTCGAATTTTAGCTTAGTGCATGATGACAGACCTGGGTAAAGTTTTTGTTTTCGGCATGTAGAGAGCCAGTTTTTCCAGCACCATTTGTTAAATAGGCTATTTTTCTTCCTGTAAGCATGTTTGGCCCCTTTATCAAAGATAACATGGCTGAGTTTGTTCGTAGAGGCTTCTGCATCTTCTAATCTATTCCATTGATCCTCAGGTCTATTTTGTTGCCAGTACCATGCTGATTTTACCATAGTAGCTTTGTAGCACAATTTCAAGTCAAGAATTGTCATGCTCCCTGCCTTGTCTTTGTTGCCCAGGATTGCCTTTGCTAGTCTAGATATTGTCTTTTTCCAAATAAATTTTAAGAATGATTTCTTCACATCTGTTAGGTATTTTTGTGTTCTTTTGATAGTGTTTGCATTAAACATGTACAGCAATTCTTAGAGTATGACCATCTTCACAATGTTAGTTCTTCCTATCTAAAAACAGGGAATGTTTTTCCATTTTCTGAAATCCTGTGTGATCTTATTTTTCAGAGTAATATAATTTTCCTTTAATAGATCTTTGACTTCTTTAGTTAGATGTATTCCAAGGTGTTTCATTTTCCAAGGTGCTATTTTAACAAGTATTCTTTCTCTAATTTTCATCTCAGAATGTTTGTTATCTTTGTAGAGGAATACTATTGACTTTTGTGCATTGATTTTGTATACTGCTACGTTACTAAACTTGTGTGTCAATTCTAGTAGCTTCTTGGTGTTTTGGGTCTTCCAAGTAAATTATCATGTCATCTGCTAATACTGATAATTAAACTTATTTACATCTTCTTATTCCTTTTATTTCTCTCTCTTTTCTAATGACTCTAACTAATGATTCCAGAACTATATTGAATATGAGTGGTCAAAGAGGGCATCCTTTACTTGTAACAGGTCTGAGACTAAAGATTTCAGTTTTTCCCCATTTGCAATTATTTTAACCATTGGGTTGTCATACATGGCTCTTAGCTGACTGAAGTAGAGGCCATCTATTCCAATGTTCTGTAGGACTTTGAACATGAATGAGTGTTGGACTTTGTCAAAAGCCTTTTCTGCATCAATTGAGATGATCATGTGGTTTTTGGTTTTCGCTCTATTGATATAGTGTATTACATTTATAGATTTGTGTATATTGAACCAGCCTCGCATCCCTGGGATGAATCCTACTTGATCATGTGGTATAATCTTCTTGGTGATTTGCTATATTCTGTATGCCAGTATTTAATTGAAGATTTTTGTAGCTATGTTCATGAGGGAGATTGGCCTGTAGTTCCCTTTTATAGTTTTATAATTCTGCTCTAAGCTTTGTGATTTCTTCTGCCTTTGAGCTCTGTCTTTGTTTTGCTCTTCTTTTTCTAGATGTTGGAGGTACGACATTAGAATGTTTATTTCTTCCCATTCTGTGTTTTTTTTTCTTTTTAAACCGGGGAATGAACTCAGGCCCTTACACTTACCAGGCAATGGATTTATTCTATGAGCCATCTCCCTGGCCCCCATTCTGTTTTCTTAATATGTGAATTCACAGCTATAAATTTTCCTCTGACAACTGCCTTCATTGCATCTCATACATTCTGATAAGTGTTCCTTGAATTTTTATTGAGCTGTAGATATTTTTCAATTTCTTATTTACTTTCATCTGAGATCCATTGTTTGCTTAGGAGTGTGTTATTTAATTCTCATGTATTTATGACGATTTTCTGGTGTATTTTATCATTTACTTCCAGTTTCATTGCACTGTGTTCAGATAATATCCATAGGAGAATTTCTGTTTCCTTGTATATACTTAAATATGATATATGAATTAGTATGTGGTCTATTTTAGAAAATGACCCATGTGCAGCTAAAAAACAAAAACAAACGTGTATTCAGCTGTGTTTGTGTGGAACACTCTGTATATGTCCACTAAGACCATTGTTTTCATGCTCTTTTTCATTTCTGTTAATTCTTTGCTAATTATTTTTGTGTGCTTGATCTATCTTTTTGGTAGAAGAGGGTGTTATGGTCTCCTATTAAGATTGTGACTTTGAACATTAGATTTTCTATGTCCATTAATGTTTGTCTTACATAGTTGGTTGTTACCATATTTGGTGCATAGATATTTATGAGTGTTACCTCTTCCTCTTGGATTTTTCCCCTAATCAGTATATAATGGCCTTCTTTATTTCGCTTGGTCATTCTTGGTTTATAGTTTAGACTGTCTGAGAAAATATTTGCTACACCTGCTTTTTTCTGAGGTGTTGTGGCATGTGGTATTGTTTTCCATCGTTTGAATTTCAGCCTATGAATTTCTTCATGATTTAAATGTGTTTCTTGTATACAGCAAATTTTTGGATTTTGTTTCCTAATCCACTGTGCCAGTCTTTTTCTTTTAATTTCTGAATTGAGTCCATTTACATTGATTGTTATAATTGTGATATACTGTCTTACAATGGACATGTTATTTTCCTCCTGTTGTTAACTCTTTTTTCTCCTATTTTTAATTGTCTGCAATATCCATCAGGTTCCTTCTGTTATTGTTATTGTCCATGGAGTTCTGTTCAATTTGGTCCCTCTGTAGAACATCTTTTAGTAGTCTGTTTAGGATTGGCTTTGTCATCCTGAAATTGTTTCCTTGCTCTTTGCATTGAGTATTTCACTTCTCCATGAAACTTGAAGGAGAGTTTTTTAGAGTATAGTAGTCTGGGTTGGTATTTATTTTCATAGAGGACTTCATGTTTTGTGAAGACAAGTCTGCCTTTATTCTGATGGATTTTCTTTTAAATGTGATCTGTTTCTTTTCTCTAGTGGATTTCAGTATATTGCTCTTGTGCTGGACTTCAGGGATCTTGACTATTATATGTCTCAGTGTGTTCTTATTTGGGTTGAAGCTATTTGGAGTTCTGTATGCTTCAGTTACTGAAAGTAAGTTGGGTTCCTTGTATTTGGGAAGTAGTCTGCTATTAACTCTGACCATATTCTTTTTATATCACTTGTGTTGACTACAGCTATCTCACTGATGCCTACTAGTTTCATGCTGTTCATCTTTACATTGTCTTGTAGGTGATGAATTGTTTTTTCCTGCATTCTTGTTATTTTTAAAAGATTTTTTCTTAACTTTTCACTTGCTATGACAGTGTCTTCAAGAGCTGAAACACTATCTTCACTTTCACTTAAACAGTTTTTCAAACTTGTGACTGAGATTTTATTTCCTCTATATCTCTATGACTCTGCTTCATAGGGTGTATTTCTTTCCCGTATTGCTCATTCAAGGAATCCATCTTTTTTCTATTCTCTATTTTTTTTAACCAATGTCTTCCTGTGAAGCACTTATTGATTCTTTTACTACACACATTATTTCTTATCTAACTTTCTGTATGTTTCTGCATTTGATTCTTTACTTCATATATTATTAACTCAGAGATTTCTTTTTTTTTTCCTTTCAGAGGTTATTTCTGATCTTATTGCCTCTATACCTTTCTGAAGTTGTTTCTTTTCTTCAGACACTATTGATTCAAACATTTCAGCTGTGTGATTCACAATCTCTGCTGTGTCATTGTCCTCTCCCCTTGTTCTGGGTGAGCTCAGGGCCTGAGATTGCATTGTGCTCCTTCTCTTTGTCATTTTGCATAGTACTATCCTTTGATTTTTGATGTAGAGCTTTGGTGCAGTTATAACCTCAGCACTTACTGAAATTGAGGTGTAGATCTATTAAGTTTGAATTCATCCAGTTTTGCCTGGCTTGGGTCTAGCTGCTGTGCTCATCTCCTTCCTGCTGCAGTCTTTGGAGGTGAATCTGTTGTCCCCCTCTGTCAAAATGTTCTGCTCCTGGATTAGTTGGGTGGTTCTGGCTCCTAGTTTCTCTGAAAAGACTTCAGCTGCAGAGCTTCACCTCAGGCCTTTATGCCAGGCCTTGTCTGAGTGTGGAGGTGTCCAGGATGTGCAGGGGCCTCCAGATGCTCTCTCACACACTTGCTTACCCTGAGCTTGGGCTGTCTGCTGGATCCTGAGACTGTGACAGAAGTTCTCACTTCTCACTCACTCACTCGGCTGGCTTGGGGGCATCTGGAGGGATGGAGGCATTCTGAGAGTGTGGCAGAAGGTCCTCACTCATGCATCCATGTGTGGGCTTGGAATGGAGCAGTCCAGCGGGGCCTGGGGAACCAGAAACTCTCTCACATACTAGCCAGGCCTGGTTTTTGCCTGAACCTCATTAAATTATACTTGCATACAATCATATTTCTGTACTCCTTGTTATTTTGCTCCTAAATCCAAGAATTCAAGAACTGTTGAGTTGTAAATTAAATTTTATCAGAAAAATAATGTAATTAAAATTAATTCCTGAAACTTACTTTTAAATTTCTGGTTCCACTGGGTTAATATTAGTTTTGCTTTAATCTTTTATCTATTTATTTATTTGGTCCAGAGTCACTGTACTCATCTCAGACTTGTAGTGATCCTCCTGTCTCAGCCTCCGAGGCTCTTAGATTACAGACATGTGCCACCTTACCCAATTTTGGTGGCTGGCACTTCTCAGGGATGGAATGGCATGTAGTTCCAGGAATCGAACCTCAGTTCTTATGCTTGACAAGAAGGTACTTAGACTGCTGAGCTATTTTGCTAGCCCAGTATTCTGCACTACTCTCATGGTATCCTCATGTAAGCATTAAATGCTGAAAAAGATTTTGCTGTCAAATTGCTGAATATGAGTTCTGAGGTCCACCAGTAGCCTGATGCAAAATACAACTACACAGGAATGACATCTATAGTATATTAAAAACTGCTGCAATTTAATGAGCTTGAGAACAGAAAATAGAAAAAAATGAGCTAAAGTTTTTCTCACATACTTCATAAATTCACTCTGTGGGTCTAGTTCTTTTATTGACTTTTAAACAAGTTAACAATTTTGATTTTATTTAGGAAACCACAGGTTTGTTTTTTTAATATGGGACAAGCCCCAATGGAATCAATATCATCTGGTAACTTATGACCAAAAGAAAATTTATTTTCCAACTCTATGGGAATGTTGTCCAATTTCATGAGAAGTACATAGTTGTTGAGGACCAGACTGCATAAGGGTTGATGGTGGTCAAACTGCTGAACACAGTACTCCCAGGGAAGGATAATTTCCACTGAGGACAACAGAAAGAAATCTAGTTCCCTAATTAACTTGCTATGGGCATCCAGGGGTGGAGAAAGGACTGATTTCTTCTAACTTTTACCTCCTTAAAATTTCAATCCTTCTTTATTTATCAAAGTCTCCTTCAACTGTGTCACAAATAATACATGCACCCATTCTCCTGTACTTGCTTACTAATAAAAATGAGCTGACTATGAAGGTTGATGAGTTGTTCACTAGATGCAATATTACTCTGGTCCTTGTATATTTTTAAATTCTGTCTATCTTTCTTTTGTTCTCCTCAACCACAAAATAAGTATCCAGGAGTCTGAGTAAACCCTAGTATACACTTATGACTTTCATGGTTTTTTTTTTTAATTTCAGAACCCAGAAAAGCCATTGCTATGTTTTTGTTTTTAACATAATCATTGTTTTGGTGCTATGGTTGTTTTGCTTGTAACTATGTCTAAGAAAATAAAAGGTGAAGATTCACAGCACAGTTTCTGTAAGGAAAAAAGGAGAATATGATGATTGTCACAAAGTAGGTACCTCCAATGCAACCTTGCTCTCATTGCTGACTTTACTAGCACCAATTTTAAAAGTGTTCAAAGTGAGAACTGGAAAATTAATGATATGTTAGTAGTTCTGTATTTTTTATATGTTGGTAACACCACAAACTACTATTTCTTTCTTAGATATGCTGAGCAATTCTCTCAATATCATTGTCATTTCTTTTCAACCTGACAAATTATGTCTGATACAATTTATTTT
The DNA here is from genome assembly GCF_000260255.1 of Octodon degus. NCBI lineage: Eukaryota > Metazoa > Chordata > Mammalia > Rodentia > Octodontidae > Octodon > Octodon degus. The sequence goes on along the minus strand of NW_004524774.1, from coordinate 4,965,286 downwards.
ATAGTGTGATATAATTGTTTTCTTTACTTCATTTGCCATCATTTCAGAAATTTCAGATAAGTAACTTTCAAGTTCTTCTATATCAGTGTTTCTTGGACTTGTTCTGGGTGGGCGCGGGGTCTGAGATTGCATTTTGCTCTTTCCTTTTCACATTTTCCATTTCAAAAACAATATTTTTTGTTGTGTGGTGATCCTTGTGAATTTTGGTAGTAGATAGATATATCACTAGTGTCAATACCTTTCCAGGCATTGTGATATTGGTTTCTGTTTTGTTCAGTCTCCAAACTTTTGGTGTAGGACTCTGGTGAGGTTACTATCCCAGAGCTTCCCAGTAGTTTTACATAAGGGAAAACAACTGATTGTAACATGTGACATTCTAGCTACAGTAGTACAATTAGCAAAAAGCACAATTTTGAAACTGACAGCTGTGTTAACCATTGAATTTGTACTTTCAATCATAGGAGCATAGTACATATTTATATAATAGACCTGAACATCAGTTAGGAGCCTGTGTGCTAAGTGTCTCCTCTTGTTACAATTAATTTATTTACTTTTTCCATAATTTTATTGAGAAACAGATAGTAATAAGACAGTTTCAAGCCAAATTGTTAGGACAGTTTCAATAATTAACACATTGCATATATTCTTCTAGTGGTAAATTGCTGTACAAGATGTGGACTTCATTGGATGCCTCCAGAGGAGCTGGTTGTTGGGTACCAGTCACTTCCCACACTTGGTGCCCAAATTTCAGAGTTGGAAAATTGGCCATCACTTGTAGGAAAAAGGGCCAGGCACCAGTGTTCGCCTAGATAGGGCCTCCATGGATAGGGGAGGGGTGATGGGTGAAGTTTCTCTCCTTTGGTGAGAAACACTGAAGCTCCCAAGTCTCCTAAGCTGCACAGCAGCTCACCTTGCCTCCCACAATGACAGCGAGGTTCTGGGTTTGTGGGTAGTGTTTCATACCTTTCAAGTAGCTCACTGAGGCTCCTAAGACACAGGGCAATTCCTTCAACAGTGGCATGGGGGTGCTTCACCACTCCCTAAGGACTCGCTGTGGATCAAAAGAAAGTAGGTAAAATTTTTAAGGACACAGGAGTAGACAGAGAACTCATGAGCAAAAAATTCAAATGTCTTGGTTCAAAATACTTCAAGGAGTTCAAAAATGACGTTTTATCTAAATAAAATGGATTTTCACATTAAAAGAAAGTGCTAACAGAGTAAAAGAATTCATGCTCATACAATATTTAAGTGACAATGGAATACCCATCTCTGATAAAACCAAAGAAAAAATGAGATACAAATCCAAGACCATTTTGTATCTGCATATACAAAATAATTAGAATAAATATACAGCTATTTTCTCTTAATTAAATGAGAAAAAAGATTTGTAGTAATAGTGTTTGGACAAGATATCATGTCTGCATCTTGTACTATGTATAACCATTATGAACATAACAATATGCAACTTGTTAATTATTGAAACTGTCCTACTAATCCATTTTGAAACTGTCTCATTGCTATTTATTTCTTAATAAAATTCATTAAAAAAAAGCAATTGAGAAATGGTAAAAAACTTAGCCAACTATCCTTCAGACAAAACTCTTCTAGGTAGAACATATAAAGAATTTTAATATCAGGCACCCAATATTCAAAGAATCAATTCAAAATTAGGCATTTGTGATGTGTACACACATATCAGGTGAAGTAATACAAATGGCAAATAGACATATAAATAAATGTTCAACATAATTGAACATTCAAGAAATTCAAATTAAAACAACCTTGAAATACAATTTCTCCCAATAAAGAATGAATATCAACAAGAAGTCAGCCAATAGCAAATGCTGGAGAGGCTGTGGAGAAAAAGGAACACTTGTCCATTTCTGTTGGGAGTTCACACTGGTGAACTCCCACTATGAAAGTCAGTGTGGAGATTCCTCATAAAACTGGGATTAGAGATTTTATTTGACCCAGCGATTCTCCTTCTAGGGATTTTCCCAGAATAATTAAAAACATCATACCACAGAGATGTATGTGCATCCATGTTTGTAGCAGAACAGTTTGCAATAGTTAAACTTTTTAAACAACCCAAATACCCATGAAATGAGGAATGGATAAAGTAAGCGTTGCATTTGTATACAGGGGGTGTCATTCATGTATAAAGAAATATATTTGACCCTTTTATAGATAAATTGATGCAACCAGAGTCCATACTTATAAGTGAAATATGCTATATCCTTGTGTGTAAACATTGTATTGTCTCCGTATTGCAAGACAATGAAATAGTGAATAAAATCCTCAAGGGAGAGTAGATTTTGTGAAAGGAAAGGAAACTGTTTAAAAGGAATAAAAAAACAACAGGAATGTAGGAAAGAAGTAAAGAAAGAAGGAAATAGAAAAAAAAATATATATATATATGTATTAAGAAGGTTGCGCTACTAAAGTCTATTGGCTTATTGAAAGGAATATTTTGTGCCTAAGTTTTTGATTACTTTTGCACACATATATTTGGTAATCTGAACTGTTTTGAAGATAACAATATGCAATATAGCAACTATTTTTATTTAGTTATTTATTTTTGTACTTTAGGGAAGGGTCTACAGTGGTCTCACAACTAGATCAGACTCTAGTGATCACCGTACACAGCCTCCCAAGAGCTGGGATAAGAAGTGGGCGTCACCATGCCCAGGCTCAATTGCAGTCTTGGGGCACCCAGGGGGATTGGCTGGCACAGCTGGTCCTGGGATGGAACCTTTAATCCACTTTAATCCACTGATCTACTTGGCCGACCATTATAACAACTATTATTAATTTCCTATCATCTTGTTTTGAAATTCTGTATTGTTTTTATTATTTTCATTCTCTTTAAATTAAAATGAACAGTAATTATGACTGTAGTTAATTAAGAATGCAAAAGAAAAAAGCTAATATTTCCAGATATTGAAAAATATCAAGCAAATAGATACAAATTTAAGAAAAATCATTCCATTGTCCATAAAATGGCAAAATTCATTTAAAGGAAGCAGAATTCTTTATTTATTAACAGTCCCACACATTCTTTTATTCTCAGTTTTCTAACTACATAATCAAAATATGCTATGAATACAAAATTGATTTGTAAATATTTTATGTAAAACCATATACTATTTATCTTTCTTATAATATCTTTAAAGGCAACATTCAGATTTTTGATAATTTGTATCAGTCTTAATATGTTTCATAACATTAATGGGAATGTTATTTAAATTTTAATATTGCTATCAATATTGGAAAGACTGTAAGAAATATCTTTCATATGTCAGAGAAAAGATTTCAAGGGAACTTCATGTTTAACTCTGCAGTAAAAGTACTATGTACTTTAGAATTAACAGCTTATGTTATCCAGTTTGTCACCATATGCTTGCTTGACTCATGAATTTTAATTTAATGTTGCTTCCATCAATATCAGTAATTCACATAAAATCAATAAGAAATCGAAAATTTTCCCAAAACTTCAGATGATTCATCCCTTGTTAATTGCATTATCAAAGTTTACAAGTTTATTCCCTCCTTTAATTAATTTTCTCTTCGAGATTTATTTGAAATTCTTAATTTATTTCTTAATTTCAGGATTTATACTATGCTATCACTATTTATTTTAATTTTCATTAAAAAGTGGTAAAACAACAATGAAGCTTTCATATATGTCTAAATCAAGATGATAATTTCTTATTCATTTTTTTGCAGTAATTAGTTTTTCCAAGTTGTATTTAAAGTGGCATGTCATTGATGCAATTTCCCCATCATAATGTGTGAAGAAAGGAAAATTGGAATCATACAAGATAATTGCAATAATAGATTTTATTTAAAATGTTTTATGCATTCAAATTTATAAACACATCACCTGGTGAACTCATTAGTAGACCCAACCTAGGACAATTTGCTTTCATGGTAAAACATCATCTGGATGTCACATAAAAAGTCTGTTAATGATTAGGGAATTTCATTTTTTCTTTTCTCTCTCTCTCTCTCTCTCTCTCTCTCTCTCTCTCTCTCTCTTTCTTTCTTTCTTTCTGGCCAGCTCATCCCATCCTGGGGGCAAGGCTGGCACCAGTATGTAGTACCCAAGATCAAACCACAGTCCCTGCACTTGCCTAAGCTTGCCCAAGCAGGCACTTCAGTCTTCTGAGATATCTCACCAGGTTTTTATTACTCCATTTCTCTTATATTGTTTTGTCTTATATTAATGCTAAATTATTTTCTTATATCCCTTTAATTGTGAATTTTTTCATCATTTCTTATATATTTTTAGGGATGTTCATGGATTATATAGGACTTTGTCAAGGATAAACATACATATCACTGATAAATAGAAATCAAAAATCAGAATTTAGACACAATAGTTTTAATTGAGGAATGCTGAATGCCTTAGTGTGAAGAATTCAGGGCACAAATTTAAAAATTATGAACTTAGAACAGGCTAGATGACTCAGCGTTCTAAAGCACCTCTTTAGGCAGAGCATAGTGCCTAGGGTTTGATCCCCAGGGTGCTGTGCCAGCCCCATCCCCAGGGCTCGCTGACATGGCAATTGAGACTGAGCATAGTGGTGTGCACCTGTAATCCCAGCGCTTGGGAGGCTGAACACAGAAGAATCAGCACAAGTCTTATCTATGTAGCGAGACCCTGTGGACCCTGTACTAAATACATAGAAAAATAAATAAAAAGAAAAAATTATAAACTTGGAAAAGTTGTTCAATTTCTAGTAATAAAAAAACTAAATATGCATTGTAGAATATTAGATATAATAAACAATAAGAAGCAAATATAATTGATCCCAGATTCCTGGCATCAGCAATAATTATAGCGCATTTCAAATTTAAGCCTATTTTATTTTTGTATTTTTTAGTAATGATCTACAGAGTCTCACTACATAGACCAGACTCATATTGATCTGCCTGTGTTTATTTTTTTCGCATTGAATGATCATATTTCTGAAGTACTCTCTCTCTCTCTCTCTCTCTCTCTCTCT
>NW_004524774.1:4945157-4951422 GCF_000260255.1 Octodon degus | reverse complement strand
CCATGACTAACTTTTGAGGCTATGTGTATGAGATTTCAGTTGTTATGACCAGTTAATATACATAGACAAAATTGCTAGATTTAAGAAATATACATTTAGTAGAGGGAGACAACCAGTGTATAATAAACACTGGTATTGGTGATAAGTATTAATAAGAAGTATTTAGTAGGATAGAGTCACAAAGAATTAACAGATTCCACAAAATTAGTTACAGAGGAGCAGTTTAGAAAGAAGTGAAGCTTAATCAGAAAGAAGGCAATTTGAAACAGAAAGTTTTGCAGATATCTCAAGGGAGACATGTCATGGTACTCTATTTGAAATTCAGCTTCATTAGTGTTAGCTTTGTGTAAATTAGGAGAATTTGTTTCTTGATAACACTTGCATTTTTCAGATCCTCTTTTATGTGAAAATTCTTAGGGTAGAATGAGGCAAAAGCTGCATGAATCTCTACTTCTCTTGGAAGGCAAGCACTTAGTGAATTGAGTTGAAAATTATTCCTGTCATTAGCTAAGAGCTTATTTTCTACTTCTTAAATCTTAGAAATTTCTGTGATTTTTATTCAGCTAATAAAATGTAGCCATTTGTTATCTTGCTCTAAATCTCGGCCAAAAAAAAAAGGGCTAACCAGTTATAAATTTTAAAGATACCTGGCTTGTCCATAAGAACAAAATTAGGCTGAGATGTTTGAGAACACAAGATCACATAGAACCAATCAGATTCATCCCATGGTCCCCCGATGACGATGGCCTAATTATAAGATAAAGCCAAGATCAGCCAAGTTGTTCTAACTATCAGATGAATGAGTAGACCCTAGAATCTGCAGGTCACCATCAGCAGAATTAAGTGCTGGTTAGTGTCAGAGGTGTTTTGGATAACGTGGTCCTATGACCCAGTAAGATTATTCAAAATATGCTGATATTTGTCATGTAATAAATTGTATCATTTCTAGCCTGTCCATTTACAAAAATTCCTACACAATATGATCCAAAATGGTTTACTGTAATCATTATTTTCATGTCCTTGAGATACACATAAAATAATACAGAGATCTTAGTTCAATTTCTTTAAGGCTCTCTTTCGCCCAAGCATCAGGCCCATTTGAGTTCTTCATGATTGAATTAAGTCATACATCTGAGTAATCTTCATCCTCTGTACAAACATGGTAATTAACATAGACATTTTACAGATGACAGTTTGATTTATGAGCAATAATACATGGGTATTGATTTATGGTACTGAAATTTGAAATGTTTTATATATGCTAATGCAACTGCAGATATGTGAATCTTTCTTTTTTCAAAGAAATAATAGCAATCAGAAGGTAGACTATGATGATTGCTCAGTTTTTCTGAATATACATGCAAGTCACTCTCAAGTCCTGTATTCAGGTTTGATTGTGTGTGTGTGTGTGTGTGTGTGTGTGTGTGTGTGTCTGTGTATATGTGCATGTGTGATCGTATATATGTTCCAACAGTATCTATTATGGAGTGAAAAGTTAGGAAAGAGAGAATTTTGAAAAATCCAGAATATATTTTCTGCTTAACAGATACAAAATCGTAAAATTTCTGCTGATATAATGTGTGGATGCATGATAATATGATAAAATTAATTGAGGTAATTCTATCAGCAAGAAAAAGTAGAATGTGAGAGAGGTCTCAGTAGACTCTATATTATAGTATTTAGGCTGTACCCTTAATATCAACAGTCCCTTTGTCCCCATTCTTCATTCAATAGGGATAAAGACCTATAAAAGCTCACTGTAAACAACAGTACACAAAATCAAATCTTCCACACTCATTGTAAAATGCACATATGAGTAGGAGAAACATGTTTGAATAGTAGTCACAAAAGATTCAGAGAAGATCAATTAAAAACACAGGTATTTGAAAAAAGCCAAGAGCGACATATATCATGATGTATAAAATAATCAATTTGAAAGAAAAGACTTGTAGGTCAAGGAAAACATACACCTAGAAACTTAAAAGGAAAACAGTCCCATCCAGCAGGGCTACTGTGGGCCCTCCGCCAGTGCCCAGAAGAAGACTTGCCATTTCCAGGAGTTCCCAAATAGCTTAAGAGATCCAAGTAGTAAGACAGAGTAAAGACATAAAGGACATATTTAGGATATATAACACCTTGGCTCATTGTCTGCTCTCCAAAGAAAATACATTGCAGGCTGACACCGTTTTTCATCAGCACAAACCAGGAGTATACAACAAGGGAGCTGCTCCCTGTTCTGACCCAGGCATTTTTTCTCAGACTCTGAGCAGACTGACTGTGTTGGGAGACTTCAACTGTTGGGCCTTAAGCACACCTGAGTACCTGCTGGAACACTGTAGTTTATTTCCAGCAAACTGAGACATTAATTCAAGAATGCTCTGCTAACAATGGTCTGACTAAAGTCCATCCTTACCATTGTGGGATGCTATGAAGTTCTACTGAGCTCTCACTGACCTGCCAAAATTTTGGACCCAAAACATTTCTTTGTCTGACAAATAATACCAGTCCCTGGCCAACCAGGGTTCAAAATGGGTGTTCCAAGCACCCTGAGCACTGTTGTCTTCACTCTGCATTTAGCCAGAAAAAATGGACTCAGTCCCTGCCTAACACAATAAGCCAGCCCTCTGGTTAATTAAGCAACAATTATTGATATTTGTCTACATTGATAGCATTCTGTATATGTGTGAGACATCATCCAGATCTCTATGCATCCACTGGGCTTGTATAAATCTGTCCAAGCTGCTCCTTGGCATATTTATTTCTAAGCATTTAGAGGAGTGACAAGCAGTTCTGAGACTCACAGTGATAGGTCAGGACCTTAAAGATTCTCAGGCACCCTTTTCACAAACTCTCAATCATGGCCTTATGCAGAGCCCAGCCCAAAACTGCAGAACAAGTCTGCCTGACATTGACCTGGACAAGCAACCACAAAAACACTTTTTTGTTAACTTCCCCCACAGACCAGGTAGCCCTGCCAGGATTAGATCTCCCTTTGCTCTTATATTTAAAATATAGGTCACAAAGATTCATTGATGTATTCTACAATAAAATGAGGTAAAGTTTAATGCAACTATTTTAAAAATATTTAATACATTTCAACTGGAAGCCAAAGAAATAATTTATCCCTGCAAATAAGTATTAAGCTGATATTAAAACAAAAGAATAGCTAACCAAAGCAGAATTACAGTAAAATCACCATATGGAACATAGATGAAAAATAACTTCAATAAGATACAGGTAAGCAGACTACAGAAGATCATCAAAAAGATCATACATAATAAACAATAAGGATTACTTCCACAAAGCAAGGACAGTTTAATATATGCAAATCAAAAAATAGCACAGCAGAGGCTGGGGAAATATCTCAGTAGAATAACCACTTGCCTGGCAAGTGCAAGTGCCTGAGTTCAATGCCCATTTCCACAAAAATAAATGAATGAATGAATGAATGAATGAATGAATGAATAAATAAATAAATAAATACACACCATATAAAAGAATCACTTATAAAAAATAATCATCTCAATAGACACAGAAAAGCCATATGACAATGTCTAATCCTTATTACTAAAGAAAAAAATCTACAAAGAATTGGACTAAAAGTTCTCCATACATCAATCTGATAGAAGCTATATCTGATAAACCAAAAATCAATATCAAAATGAATGTTCAAAAACTAAAATAACTCACTTAAATTTCAGGAATAAGACATGCCCACTGTAATTACTCTTATTTAATGTAGTTCTGCAAACATTAGCCACTGCAATTTGACATGAGAAAGAAATACGAGGAATAAGAATAAGAAAGGAGTAAGTTAAATTATCATTATTTGCTGATGACAGGATAGAAGATCCTCAAAATTCTTCTAAAAGTCTCCTATAATTAGTACACAAATTGGGCAGCAAATCAGGATACAAAGTCAATACTCAAAATTCAATTCAATTCCCATAATTGAATAACAAATTCAGTGAGAGAGAAATTAGTGAAACCATAACGTTCACAATAGATTCAAGAAAAATAAAATACATATGGATCAATCTTTTAAAATGAAGTGAAATACCTTATAACCTGACAGCTACAATACATTGAGAAAGAAGATTGAGAAGATTAATCATAAAATGGAAAGATGTAAACAGCTCCTGGACAATCAAACCAGGATAAGGAAAAAGTCACACTACTAAAACTGTTATGTAGAATTAATGAAATGGCATTGAATAAAGCAAGAGCATAATGCTCAGAACTAGTGAAGACAATCCTAAACTTTTTATGGAACCAAAAGTCCTCTAGAATAACAAAAACACTTATGGAAGAAAGAGAATCATAGGGCATCACAATCATTAATTTAAAAACTCATTAAAAAGCTACAGTAATAAAAATGGAATGGAATTGCAAAACAAAACAAAGAATCATTGTCACAGTAGAAGAATTACAAGCAAATTCAAACACATACAACTACATTAGCTTTGAAAATTTTACTGGAATTAAGATAGCTTTTTTAGTAAACTGTGTTGAGAGAACTGGCTTTCTACATGCCAAACAACTTAGACCAACATGTGTCATCATGACTAAAGTAAAATAGAAGTGGATCAAGTATCTAAATATTAAAACAGAAAATCTTAATCTGCTACAAGGAAAAATAGGTCAAACTTGGTAAGACACATGTTTAGGCAAAGACTTTAAGAAAAATAAACCAAAGCACACAGGAAGTATTGCAAATAAACCACAACTGGGGCTTCATTATATTAAAAAGCTGTTACTCAGCACAAAAAACCACCAACAGAAGCAGTAAATTTTTAGAAGCTCTTTTTCTCAAAGGACTGATATCTATAACATGGAAAGAACTCACAAAAATTAGAGCTGCATTCCATGGGCATTTGAAATGAATAGTTCTTATATAAAGAAGTACAAACAGTAAATCAATACATGAAAGCTGTCCAACATCACTGGTCATTCACGAGATGCAAGTTAGAAATAACACTGAGATTCCATCTCACTTCAGAAAGAATGGCTATCATTAGAAACTCAACCAATATCTAAGGCCACAGAAGTTATGTGGAAATGGAAACACTTTTGCACTCTTGAAGGGAATGTAAGTCTGTACATTCAATATCAAAATCATTGTGGAGTTTCCTTAAAAAACTAAAATTAAGGATTCTATTAGATCCAACTATTCTTCTACTTGGTATCTTTCTTAAAGTGTTAAAGGCACCATGTCCAGTGACTTATGTACCTGTTATCATAGCAGCATTAGTTTAATACCTCAGTCATGGAAACATCTGTGAGACCCAGTAACAGAAGAATGGATGAATATGTGGTTTTTATATGTTATGCCACAAGAAAAGATAAATTTGAGAGATTCTTTAGGTAAATGGATGATCTTTGAGACCATACATTAAAGTGAAAAAATAGAACACTTATATTTAAATGTTGCATTATTTTTCCTCTGTGGGAAATCAAAAACATAAATAATGATCAATATGAATGATAGATATTGGGAAGTAGAATGAACATGACAAAATAGGAAGAGGAATAAGGGAGGAAACTTGGGACAGGGAGAAAGGAAAGGAAGAAAAAAATGAAAGGAAACAAGGTACACAAATCTTTGTATATGGTGAGGGTAGGAAAGCCTGAAAGGTGTGGAGTAAAATGGGGTTAAAATAATTAATTTATGTAATGAAAAAAAAATTTTGTTCAGTTACTATTTCACTATGCAAAAGTCAGTCAGTATGTAGGAAAAATGTGTTCTAGAAAAAGACAAGGTTTAAAGATAACTAATAATAGATATATGTATGCTTGTGAAAACCCCATGTATGACAGATGATAATAGCTAAATTTTTGTTTTGTTTTGTTTTGTAATGAAGGAAGGGTTTACAGGGTGCTCAGGGTCTCACTACTAGATCAGACTCGTAGTGATTCTTCTGTTTACAGCTTCCCAAGAGCTGGGATTACAGGCACAAGCCACCACGTCCAGTCTCAATTGCAGTCTCAGGGCACCCTAAAGGCAGGACCAGCAGGCCAGGGAAACCCATGGCCCTTGCGCTTGTTGCAGGCATGTTAATCTGCTGAGTTATTTGGCTGGCCCTGACAATAGCTAAACTTCAGCCCTTGTTTATGTTGCATTAGTTTTCTCAATTTAATCTAACTTTTTGAAAATAATTCCTGACACTGACAAAAGTTCTACAATCTGAGGTACAGGATCTCAGGATAAATCCTGAGGGGATTTCACTGACCTTATCAGACCCAAAAGCTACATCTCTTGTTGCAT
>NW_004524774.1:4940156-4945057 GCF_000260255.1 Octodon degus | reverse complement strand
CTTTATGTATAAATTTTTGCAGCTCAAATATAAATTTATTCTTACATAGCAAATGTGTATATATAGCAAATTTAATAGAAGGATATCAATCACAATTTTATTACAAAATTTGAAACATCAGAATTTACATAGAAATTTGTATGGAAAACATATGTACATTTTTTCCAAATATGTTACATACCCAAGAAACTATTCAAAATTATTTTCTTCTTTAGGCCTACACTTTATAGAACAAATCATTAAGTTAAATTTTATGGATAAAATGCACATAAATATTACTAGAGGAGTAGAACACATTAAAGAATTATGATATTAACATATTTATGATAATATATCAGGTGACAATGTATATTTATGTTATTTTTATGCCAAATATTTTAAAAAGTATAGCTAGAAAGAATAGTACGTACAATTCTGGGTGAACAATTTGGTTTCCAGCCAAACACTAATTAAGGTTATTGCTTGAGTAAAAAATTCCTTTGTCTTAACTGTCATATAAAAAATTATTTTAAATTTCTGAAAGTCAGATGAAAATTACAAGACTTGAGAGGCAAAGAAATCCAAGTAATAAACTAAGCCATTTTTCTTAAAATAATGCAAAAATAAACTCCAAATACAATGAATTTGCATGTAGTTCCAAAATTTTGTAGCTTTTATTGCAGTTAAATTAGCCACCATACCAAACATTAAAGCAGAGATACTAAATATCCTGGAAGAGAAAGTAGGAGGAACTCTTGAAGACATAGGTGTAGGCAAAGATATTGGAAACAGTGGAAAGAATTAAAAACTGGGACCTTCTCTTACTGAGAAGTTTTTTTCACATCAAAAGAAATTACCAACAAAGTGAAAAGGCAACCCACAAACTTGGAAAATCTCATGACAAATAAATACTCATGCAAAGGTCTACTCTCTAGAATTTATAAAAAAACTAAAAAAAAACACTAGGATCCCAAAATTTAAAGACCCAATGCAGAAATTGGCATCCAAGACATATGCTTCTCAGAGGATGAAATTAAAGAGTGAATAAATATATGAAAAAATGCTCCACATCACTAGCCATCCGCGAAATGAAAATTAAAACAACATGGACATATCGTCTCACCCCAGAAAGAGTGGCAATCAAAAAAAAAAAAAAATCACCCAACACTAAATGTTGGAGAGGTTGTGGGGAAAAAAGAACCCTTCTACACTGGTGGGAATGTCTACTGGTGCAACCTTTATGGAAATCAGTGTGGAGACTCTTCAGAAAAGTTGGATTGGAAATTCCATTTAAACCAGCTTTTCCTCTACTGAGAATTATCCCAGAGGATCTGAAAATATCATATCATAGGGATATATGTGTGCCTATGTTTATAGAGGCATAATTTGTGATAGCTAAATCTTGGAAACAACCAAGATGCCCATCACCTGAGGAATGGTTGAAAAGATGTGATATTTTTACCCAATGGAGTATTATTCAGCTATTAAGAATGATAAACTCGAAGGCTTTATATTGAAGTGGGTGCCACTTAAAGATATACTCCTAAGTGAATAAACGAGACAGACATGTGTAAATATTGTATAGTTTTCCTATTATAAGAACTCAAAAGAAGAAATAAAAATAGAAAGGTATAATACAAGTAAAATTAAAGCAGGATCTCGAGGGCTAACTAATCAAAAGAGGGAAAAGAGAAGAGCTAAGGAACATGACAATTTCAAGACATACATTTATATGTATAAGATGGACAAGGCAATGATACTGAGAATCTCCAGAAGATTTTTGAATCCAACAGTTATTTGGAAAGATTCTCACCCTGACTATATATACTGATACCTGTAAACTAAGCAACTGCACTGAAGATGGTAATCTGTAATAGTAAGTTCATGCTTGGAGTGCCTGTCTTTTGGGTTTTCTGAATATGGGCTGCCTGTCATGACATGCCAGCTGCTGGTGTGCTGTCTCTCATGTAGATGATTGTTCAAGAAGAAGGGGTTTGGTGAATGAATGCAAGAGATAGGAAAAGGAATATTGTGGGACTGTCCTGCTTCGAGGTTGTATATGGTTAGATTTTTGGACTTATGTGTAAACATAAGAAGTATATAATTCCTTATGACTATTTTTCAAAAATATTCTAATCTTTAAATGTTTTTTCATCAAATTCTGTAGGGATTTAAAGTTCAACTAATGAATACTTGATGAAAAATACCTGTTCCATATTATACCTAAGATGTTCGATATGCAGACAGATAGTGAGGTTAAGCTTAACAGCGTAGGTTGTATGGTAGTAACAATAAGCTTGTCTTCTGAAGTGTTAACAACCTAAGTTTGCAGAGTAAAATTAGAGAAAAGGAGGGCCATTAGGAAAGCCCACATTTTGGCCCTAGCTTTCCAAGTTCAGTTAAGACTCAGGACGTATGAGAACTTGTACTGAAACGTCATGTAACTCGGTAGTGTCCCAAATTTTCTGATCAAGGAGATTATAGAGCCAAAAGGAAAGTGATCGTTGATGAAGAGTGTCCTAAGGAGAGTCAAATGGAGAGAAAACATTCTCTCAGGCTTTCACAGAGAGCACACTGGCCAAGCAATGGCCGTGACGCATCCACATGGCTAACAATGACAAAGGTTCTACAATCTGAGGTATAGGATCTCAGCATAAATCCTGAGGGGATTTCACTGATCTTATCAGATTCAAAAGCTACAACTCTTCTTGCATAAGTCCTGCTTTGCCTTGGTCTTAACCACCCAGCAGAAAAGTATAAAAAAGAAATATAAGAAGTAAAGCCATGCTGTTGAACGGTAGGGGACTCAGGTCAACATTTTCTGACATTGCTAGTCAAGCGGAAGACCCAATACTATTATGGGCTACTGGACTCTTTTAGAATATTTTGTTGAGTTTACACACCTATAATATTCAAATAACGGAACTTAACAAAAAGGGCATACACATGAATGTCCATTTTGTATCTATGTATTCAAAGTGGTTAGGATAGATATACAGTTAATTTTCTTAATGAATAGAGGGATTTGTTCTAATGGTGTTTGTAAATAGGATATCATGTCCGCATCTTGTACAGCAATTAGTCACTAGGAAGAATGTATGCAATGTGTTAATTATAGAAACTGTCCTATCAATTTTGTTTGAAACTGTCTCATTGCTATTTCTTTCTTAATAACACTATGCAAAAAATAACTTAGTTGATTAAAGCACCTGCAAGCAGGCTCAGTGATCGAGGGTTCAATCCCCATCCTGCTGTTCTGGCCCTGCCTCCAGGGCACACTGAGACAGCAATAGAGTCGGGGCATGTTGACAGGTGCCTGTAATCCTAGCACTTGTGAGACTGTAAACAGGAGAATCACTATGAGTCCAATCCAGTGGTGAGACCCTTAATATCTTGTAAACCCATCCCTAAAATACAGAAAAAATTTTTAAAAAGTTATTCTGGAAAGAAAGAAAAAATTAGCCACCATATGCAGACATGCTTTTTAACACAATTGGAATTTCTAGAAGGAATCAGAAACAAACAAAAAGCCATTAAAATTTTCTCTTGCTTAAGTAATTTACCAAACACATTAGCAAAATGAAAAATTATAAAAAGTACTACCCACATTTATACCAGCAGAAATGCTTAATTAGCATATTATTAAGTCATATCTGTATATTTCTAATAATTAATTTAGTCATAATTTTCTTTAAAACAAAAAAGTATAAACTACAGTAGGGTCTGAAGAAAAGGGCCAACATATTTTAGTTTTATAAAGAAACATTTGAAATGAAAAAATTTTTTAGGATATCTATTGAAATATACACTAGGCTAGACTTTGTAGAAAAATCTTAATTTTAAGAACTGGGAGTCTCAGTGAGAATGTTACATCGTCCCCATGATCAAAACTGTACAGAATTTTATTTCTAGTTCTTTGGTTTGAATTAAGTACAATAAATCTGGTCCCATTCACAGAATATGTTACTAAAGATCAGCTGAAGAAAATTTCCAAGGTTTTATTTATAAAATATCACCATATATAAATCAATTAAACAGATAAATTTATCACAAGGTATCAACATTTGATTCCTTTCTTTCTGATACAGACTCAAGACATCATAATAACGTAACAAAAAGATTTATTTATAAAATATCTCAAAATAATAATTTTTTAAAAATTGAGAGTAATGAACAATGAGTAAGACAAGTAAAGTACACAGTATAGACCTGTGAGAAGAGCTCATGACAGGCACAATTGTTCTGTGTGAAAAAATTATGGTGTAATTTTGGAAAAACATTTTATTATAAAAATATTCTAAATATATACCTAATTTACCAAGCAATGACAAATAATAGGATATCTCCATAAGTATTAAAAGAGCCTTCATAATGCAATAAAGAACAATGAATGTTCTAATACTTGTTGATTTCAATTAACACCCCTAAAATTTTGAAGTGTGTTTCAAAGAAAATGTTCACTCTTTTTGTTCCAGTATCTTTTGACCAGGAAATGATGGTGCAATCTAATAGTAACTGCTTTGATTGCAAGGAGCTATTCAAAAATTATTTTTTGAATGCTAAATCACTAAAGACTCACAAAAATTTATTGACTGGGAAATTTTAAATGCATTTTTCAGAAATAGTAACAGAGGCAAAATGGATTAAATATTTCATTCATATTTAAACAGCATACAAGTGTACTCATTGATACGCAAAATCTTAAATGGTATTATCTTGGAAAAGAATTAGAATGTGAAAAGAAAAATGTTTAGAAATCAAGAGGATATTCCCTTCAGTTCTTCTCTTTTAGCTATTTCAGATGAATTTAGACCCAATAAAAAATGGGAAGAATAAGAGTGTAGACATTTCTCAGAAGAATTACACATGGCAAATAAAATACATGACTAACTTTATTTTTTCTACAGTTTTATTGATAAACA
>NW_004524774.1:4911482-4930811 GCF_000260255.1 Octodon degus | reverse complement strand
ACTCTTTTAGAATATTTTTCTCAGTTTACATACCTATAATATTCAAAGAACGGAACTTAACCAAAAAAAAGGTATACAGATGAATGTCCATTTTGTATCTGTGTATTCAAAGTGGTTAGGATAGATATACAGTTACATTCTCTTAATGAATAGAGGGATTTGTTTTAATGGTGTTTGTAAATAGGATATCATGTCTGCATCTTGTACAGCAATTAACCACTAGGAAGAATGCATGCAATGTGTTAAATATTGAAACTGTCCTACCAATTTTATTTGAAACTGTCTCATTGCTATTTGTTTCTCAATAAAACTATAAAAAAAGAAAATAATTCCTATTTTCATTTATAAAAACACTAAAACATTTCCTAAAATTGCAGATTCCTTGTATGTATTTCAACTTGGAATATTTTTGTAGGCTTTCCCTCTTTCTAAGTATTCAAACAATGATATGATATTTTCCACATGAAGAAATACTTCTAAACTTTCAAGCCTTTGTTTTGAGGTTAACCTCTTAAATCTAGGAATACAAAGCAAATATCATTCTCTCATTTTGCTCACGCAGCATCCATTTTTGTCAGTATGAGAACTGCCTTCCAAGTACATATAAATAGGCAAAACAGACAGTGCTCTGCAATTAAGTTAAATAAACCTTACTTTAAATTACAATGGAATCACTTGATGTGACTTAAATTTTTGCCAATTAGCATTTCATACTGGCATACTTTATATACTGTGTGCTTAAATATAAATATTAAAATATTTCAGTGTGTTCAAATACATTCTATTTTCCACTAATTACTGATATTATCTTCAACTACATTTCTCTTATTGAATTGGCACAATTTTACAAAGGAGTTTAGCTCAACTTACAATGATTTCAAGATCATTTTGAAAATTGTCACAATAACATTATATGGAGTTAACATGATTTATGCTTAAAAATGGCTTTTAAAATTAGTTTTCCTAAATTATTCTAAAACATAGACTAACATAGGTTTTATATATACCTTTCACTCCCTATCTAAGAGTTTTTGTAGAGTTTTCATAACAGAATCATTATTCAAATACAGATTAATTCATGCATAATAATGAAAATTTTTAAGAAATAATAAAAATTTGGGTTAAATTGGAAACATTTTATTTTATTTTTCATTCATTTTAATGAGAACAAAAGCTAGAATAGAAAGGAAAAAGTTTTAAAACAGGTTAGTATGAGAGTTACAATAATTGATAAATTGTGTATTGCTGTCTTCCATGTAGTTGTTCAAAGGACAAGAGGTAGACATATCTTGTCTACACAACATTATTACAAACCTTCCTTCTTATTGAACTAAGAGAAAATAGCAGAATATATATCCCGTCATGTGTATACATATACACATATTTTTTCTTTCTTTTTTATCACAACAAATTGGTTCTTTACTTATACTTTGTAAAGTTAGTAAAATGTGACACAAGTTTGCCTACCAAATAATAGCTGAATTTAAGGAGACAGGATATTAGTTCTCAGTGCCTAAAGAAAGCAAGCTACCTCAGTTCTGAGATAAAAATGGGAGCATATTAAACATTATTTCTTTTGATAATTTTTAAAGATAAATACCCATTGTCAGGTAAAATTTCTTAATTATAGTTAATAGGACAAAATTGTTGACTTATCTAAAAGATAATTTTAATTCATTCACTTACAGTGCAGAAATTATTTAACTAGATAATAAAGGTTGCACTTGACATTATGAAAGTTCCATTCATATTTTACTCATTAAAACATTTTACTTTAAATGTTCCTTAATCACATCCTTAACTTCTTATACGCTCTATTTTTTGCACATTCAATATCTTACAACACTTTCCATATTATTATTTTTATTTTTTAAATAATTTTATTAAGAAACAAGTAGCAATGAGACAGTTTCAAAAGAAATTAGGGGCTGGTGAGATGGCTCAGTGGTCTAAAGCACCTACTTGGAACAAGCTTGGCAAAGCACAGAGACTGTGGTTCGATCCTCCAGCACCACATGCCAGCCAGCCCCGCCCCCTGGTGGGCTGAGCTGGCCACACACACACACACTAAATAAATAAATAAATGTTAAAAAAAAAGAAATTAGCAGGACAGTTTCAATAATTAATAAATTGCATACTGTTGGCTTCTTAGTAGTTATTCATAGTACAAGATGCAGACATGGTATCCTGTCCAAAAATACTATTAGTAAAAATCTTTCTATTCACTGAATTAAGAGAAAGTAGCTGTATATCTATCCTATTTTGAATATACAGATAAGAAATGGTCGTTCATTTGTATGCCCTTTTTTGTTTAGTTTTGTCAGAAATGCGTATTGCATTGCCATTTAAATATTGTAGGTGCATGAATTCAGCAAAATATTTCAATATATTCCATTAGTTCATAATAATAGTGGTTTATCCATAGGACTGGAAATGTCAGAAGTTGTTGACTTGAGCCTTTTACAGCTCAGCATATTAATATGTCTTTACTTTTTAATATTTTTCTGCTGAATGGTTAAAACCAAGATAAAGCAAGACCTATATAATAAGAAATGTAACTTTTGTATCTGAAAAATTCAGTCAAATCCCCTCAGGATTTACGCTGAAACCCTGTACTGCAGTTTGTAAATCTTTATTCGATTTTAGCCATATGGATGAGTCACGGCCACTGCTTAACCAATTTGCTCTCTGTGAAAGCTTGAGAGAATGTTTTCTCCCATGTGACTCTCCTTAGACACACTCTACATCATTGATCACTTGCCTCTGTGGCCCCATAGTCTTCTTAATCAGAAAATTTGGGACACAACTGAGTTACATGTTGTTACAGTACAAGTTCTCATATGTCCTGAGTTCTCACTGACCTTAAAAGGCTGGGACCAAAATGTTGGCTGTCCTTCCAGCCCTTTTATTCTCTAATTTTTGGTGTTTAAGCTTAAGTTGTTAACCTTACAGAAGAGAAGCTTATTATTATTACCCTTCAACATAGAGGGTTGAGCGTAACCACACTATCTGTCTGAATATCAAGTATCTTAGAAATAATATGTAACAGGTATTTTCCATAAATTACTGATATGTTAAACTTTAAGTCCCTGCAGAATATGAAGAAAAAATTTAAAAAATATAAAAAATGAACAATTACATATTTTTACACCGAAATTTAGAAATCTAACCATAGATATATATAGCATTGTAACAGGACGGTCCTGTGATATTTTTATTCTTGTCTCGTTTTCATTTATCCTTTTTTAAACAAAAAATGATACTTACGTGACAGACAATATGGTAGTAATTGGTATGCCATGACAAGAAGTTCATGTTTAGAAGACAAGAATGACAGGCATTCCAAGCATGACCATAGTATCAGACATTGCTATCTTCAGTGCAGTTGATCAGTTCACAGGTATCAGCGTAGTCAGGGTGAGAATCCTACCAATTAACTGCTAGCTTCAAAAACCTTCTGGAGATTCTCAGGATCATTGCCTTAACCATCTTGTGCATAAAAATGTATGGCTTTGTCCCTATCTTGTTTCCTAGTTTTCTCCATGCCTTCTGTTCATTGTCTAATCCTTAAGTTCCTGCTTTTTAAAAAATTGTATTCAACCTTAATATTTTTATTTCTTCTTTTGAGTTCTTACACTAGGGAGCCTGAAAGATATTTACATCTTGCAAAACCTTAAATTGGCCTTAAATTTTAAAATAAATTCTAAGATCTAGTGCATATATCTGCTGGTTACTTTCATGACTGATTTGGGGTACTTGATTTTCTGTTTTCCTATTGAAAAGAGCAGTTCTTGCTTAAGTTTTTTCTCCTTTTTTTAACTTTTTAGAAAGTTTTAACCAGATTTACTTGCCTATATCTAATAACTTTAAAAACTACTTTCAAGACAATTTGTAATATAATAAACATATTATTTTGTGTAGTGAAATTCTGTATCATTTCTAATGGATTTTCTCTTCTGTTCATTCTCCTTAAAACATAAAATCTACAAAAAGAAAATTAGGCAAACTAAAGAAGCAAAAAAAAAATAAATATATTTTTCCCATGTATTATACACTAAATATGATTATTAGTAGAATAAAGCTTTGTTCTCAAGTGTAGAAGATAAGGAGGCATTATATAGTTGAACAGAGTGTGATTTATCATTTAGCAAAGAGCAGTAAAGGAACTAATCCACCCTGTGTTGGGAACTTCAGATATTAACATCTCCAAAGTGGATTTAATTTTTTGAAAAGTGTCTAAAACAACAGTCTACACTTCGAGTGTAAATAAACTAATGTAAACTAAAAAAGAAGATTAAAAACATCAGGAATTAGATGCTTTCAAAAAGGAAAGTGGTTAGAGAAACAAGAGATAAAAGAAGTTGAAAGGGAAGGAGGGAAAGTGAATGTGAAAATGATTGAGAGGTGTAATGTACACATAATAATTCCTCAAAATGAATCCATTCACAATTCTATTAAAAGTGAAAAAAATAAAAAAACCCACACTCTAAACTTATAGACTAATTTCATTAAGGACTACCTTTACCATTCCAATTATATTTTCATGGGCTTGTATACACTAATTTGGTCTTAATTGGGGTGTTTAATAATGAAGAGATGCAGACGTATATGAACAATAGGCATTATTCAACAATGAAAATAAAAGCAATTTACCTTAATGTATAAACCAATATTTGATGCACAATTTCCAGTCATTCTAACTATGAAAAGCTGAAGAATGTATTCTGTAGTCCTGCATATTTTTGACAAAACATGATTTCTTTTCCTCTAAGTACAAGAGCTTCTGATAAGCAGAAATGACTATGTAGTCTCCATCATTGGCTGCTAGCATGTGAAGCTATCTCAGCATCTTTGGTGGCAATTGGACAAATTTTGTTTATTGAGAAATGTCTTTCATGCTAGTGTCTCTTTATGCAGTTTGAAAACATATTCTGAATCAACTCCAAAAAGAAGACAGTTTAAATACTTGACTACAGTTATATAGTCAAGGCAAACCATAATTTCTGTTCAGAATCCATGTATGCAAGTTGATTTTACTTCTACAGCTAGACTTTTAGGGTCAAATTTTCAAACAAGCATTTGTGTGCATAACATGGGTAATTGCACACACAAATGGGCCATTTGTATGCAATTACCATTTTGCATACACAGTTTTGTGTTTCTGAGGGTAGAATGCATGAACATGAAATGTAACAATCATACATATCATACTTTCCCTTAAAATTCTGGTCCATATTGTAGATTTATTGCACCGAGGAAAACTGAGATTCTTTCTGTTTGATGGCACACAATCCTGTTCCTATGAAACACCATTTAATGAAGTATCTTAAAATCAATTGTGCTATTAACATCATAATCCTATCTGATCCATTACCTATGAATGCTACATCATATGAACACCTCATTTAGATATTAAGGAATAAGACATAGAAACTTCTCATCTCTGTATATCAACAACTGTTCATTTGGACTCCCTGAAAAATACACAAAGTTACATACAATTCATTCTCCATATGCCCACACCAATGAAAATCCAAAGAACACATAATGTAAATGGCAAATAAATTAAGCATACCCACAAAGTTTATCTTTGTTCCAAAGAAATGAATTTTTGTTTTCCTATCTTCAGTGACAAAAGGTTTTCATCTTTCCCTTCTGCACGTGTACATCTTGTAAAGCTGTAACAATTAATCCATAGGCTTATTCATCTGAGGAATTCATGTCACTCTTAAAACAAGAGAATAAAACATTGTCTCACTTCACAATAATAAGTTGTCTTTTGGTTTTCAGTATGTTTACCAGAAAGATGATGAAAGTGGTTTATTTCACTGATAACTGCTTGAATTTTATGGTTATACATGTGACTTTGTCATACAGCTGCACAGTATGTTTTAAGGCTTTGAGATCACAGAAGGGAAACAGCCGATTTCAAATATGTTATTGCATATTTGTTGTTGTTCTTTTAATTGACCTTTAGTAGCTCTGATTGAGTTTTGTCTGTCTCCTGTATTATTGTGCAGTCTTAATAATTTTTTAAATTTGAATTCTCTGAATTTTATTACTTTATTCATTACTTTTAAAAGAGCATACAAATTGGAATTAAAAGAGAAAAATTACAAATGATACAGATTTTCACTTAACAAAGTAATATGAATTTCACATTAATTGTTGTAATACATTTTAAAATGGGGACAAATGATCCTTGACTAAAAGTCATATTACAAATTTACTGTGAAGAATGCTGCAGGACACTACCAAGAAAAAGATCTGTGGATCTATGTAACAGTAGAAGTTACAGAAACCGAAGCACACAAAACTACTTTACTTTGACAAAATTGCCTAAAACCATACTGGAAGAACTCTTTAATAAATGGTGCTGGGGAAAATATATATATATATATATATATATATATATATATATATATATATTCCAAAAATTAAACCTAGATCCATATCCTCACAATGCATAAAGTACGACTGAAATGTATCAAGGATCTAAATAATAAAATAGAAAATCTTAATCTGCTGAAAGTTATCATCATTAAGCAGTTTAAGTCATACGTGTAAATACTTTATGACTAAAACCTCAATTTCACAGGACATACTACAGAGAATCAATAACTGGCATAGCATCATCCCAAAAATCTCTTACATAGCAAAGAAATAATCAACAGGGTAAAGAGACAACCCACATAATGAAAAAATTTACAAAATATTTCTCAAGTGACTAATATCTAGTATATATTAAAAAGATAAAAAATAAATAAGACCCTTCAAATTTAAAGAACCAATCTAAATCTAGGTATCTGAAATGATAGATACCACTTAGGTGAAGAAGTGCAAGCAGCAAATTACATCGATAGATAAATAGATGAATAGATATAGATAGATAGACAGATAGATGTCATAATTATTCAAGCTATGCATCTAAGAATATTAAAACAATACTGAGATATGTGACTGAAGAAGAAATGGCTAATTTTAAGAAATTAAACTAATAATGATTATTAATGAATATATGCAGATAATTGCTTCTTTCACTGTTTGTGGTAGTGCAAATTGGTACAATCAATGTAGAAATCTGTATATACATTCTTCAAAAAACTAAAACTAGAGATTCCATTTGACCCAGCTATTGCCTCATTTGGAATATTCTCAAAAGTGTTAAATGCATCATATCATTGAAATATATGCACACACATTTAAATGGCAGCAAAATTTGTAATAGGTACATCTCGAAATTAACATAGATGTTCATCAATAGATGAAAGGATAATAACAATCCCCTGTGTGCTGTGTTGGACACATCTCTGGGATGCACTAAGACAGATTGAGACTGGGTATTGTGGCATGTGTCTGTAGTTCCAGTGCTTGGAAGGCTGAAAACAGGAGGATCACTATGAGTCTTATCTGTGTAATGAGAACCTGTACATTCTGTACTAAATAAATTTTAAAAAAAATTAGAAAAAGAAAGTATAATGAAAATATGGCTTTGGGGCTGGGAACATAGTTCAGTAGAATAAGTGCTTACCTGGAAAACACAAGGGCCTGAGTTCAAATCCCAGTTCCAAAAAAAAAAAAAAAGAATAAGAAAATATGGTTTTTATGTGCATTGGAGTGTTTCACTGCTATAAAGTAGAATATTGTTGACAACATGGCTTTTGGGGAAATAAAGCACACATGTTTAAATATCACATTGTTTCTCTTTATGAAATCCAAAAAGAAATATGATGATAAAAATGAATGATGGTTATTGGGAAGTTGGAAGAAAAATTTTGAAAGAAGGGGAACAAAGAAGGTGGAGGGGGCATAGAATGAGGGGAAATAAAATGTAACAGAAGAAAAAAGTAAATTATACTTTTTTAAATTGTGATAGGAAGAGTGGTTGAAGGGTAAGTACAGAAATGTGGAAAGTTTTTAAATATACTATGCACAGGATCACTTTCCTTATTCCAATATGTAGTAAAATATATACTAATGAAAAGGTGTGTAAAACTTAAGGAATCAGTCACATGCTAATTCATAGACCATGCTTAAGTGCCAAAGAATCAAGATTATTCCACACATATTATGACATTATACTTCATTGAAAGCAGAACTCCATGGCCAAAGAAATGAGAGAAATTAAGTAAATGTATGAAAATTAATCAATACTCTTTAGAATAATTAATAGTTCACAAAATTACTGAAGTATGAAAGAAGATAGCACCTAGACTTAATTGATAATAATGTTAGTACAAAGTATCATAAAGTACCTGGGACACAAAGAAAGGGGTTGTAGGAGTAAAGTTTATAGCTCCCCACAATCAACAAAACAAAATCAATAAGCAAATAAAAAAACAATAAAAATGAACAGGATCAAATAAATGACCTAGAGATACAAGACAAGGTCTAGTAAAACAAGAAAAATGCAAATTTAAAAGAAGGAAGAAATTAATCAAACGGAGTAAAAGATATCTAAAAGAATGAATGAATCATGCAGCTTGATTTTTGAAAAGGATAAGCAAGTAGATAACCTCCAAACCAATCTTACAAAAGATAAAAAGGACATAAATAGAAACAATAAAAAATTAAAAATGCAAAATCAGAAAGTAGACGACACTAAAATGGAAAAGGCAATTTAGAATAAGTTACAAGTGCTGAGGAGATAGCTTAGCTGCATAAGCACCTGCCTGCCAAGTGCACCGTCTTGAGTTACATCCCTGGTACTGGGGGAAAAAAAGAACAAGTGACAGAACTTGTAATCCAAAAGTTTGAGAATCAGTAAGAAATTGATAGATTTCTAGATATATATGAATTTTCCCATCTCAAGAAGAAGACATAAAATTCTGAATAATCCAAAAAGAGTGAGTTAATTTGAAACAGTTGTAATTAAAAACAAACTAGCAACAAAGAAAATTCAAAGTCATGATAGATTCATCATACTTGTACAGGAACTTCAGGGCAGATCTGATGCTAGTGCTCTTCACACATTTTAATAAGTTTTATAGGGAATGAGGAATTCCAAATTGTTTTCTGGAAGGTAACATTACTCTTATTCCA
Source organism: Octodon degus (assembly GCF_000260255.1). Lineage (NCBI taxonomy): Eukaryota > Metazoa > Chordata > Mammalia > Rodentia > Octodontidae > Octodon > Octodon degus. Next base: position 4,921,769 of record NW_004524774.1, on the reverse strand, counting down.
AAATCAGATAAAGAAACTCACAAAAGGTAAACTACAGGCCAATCACTTCAATAAAAATTGACACAGAAACCTTCATCAAAACACTGGCCAAAGAGTGCAACAAATCAACAAAAAGATCATGCATAATGAAAATGTAGTATTTACATAAAGGATGAATGTAATACATTACAAATATCAGTATAAAATATGCAAAGATCACATGATATTCTCAGTAGGCCTAGAAAGATTCTGTGATAAAATCCATCATTCATTTGTGATGAAAATCCTGAGAAAACTAGGTATAGTAAGACTTTATCTCAATAAAAAAAATCTAATTGTTTAAAAAGCAGTGGGTGGGGCCAGAGAGATGGCTCAATGGAATAAGCGCTTCCCTGGCAAGCGCAAGGGCCTGAGTTCAATCCCCGGTTCCACCAAAAAAAAAAAAGCAATGGGCAATATTATATTTAATGAAGAATGGTGAAACCTTTCCTTGTAAGATCAAGAACTTGTTCACTATCAAAATTCCTCTTCAACTGACTCTTGAAATATCAGCCAAAGACATAAGAAAAAGAAATAAATGAGAAATGCATAAAATAATGAAAGAAGTTAAATGATCAATATTTAAAGATGATGTAATATCTGACATGAAAGACCCCTAAAATTTCAGCAAATAACTTATATAATTAATAACCATTTGGAATAAACACTTCTCAGATGAAGAAATACAAATGGAAATGAAATGTACAAAAATTTTTCAATATCCTCGGACATTTGAGAAATGCAAATTAAAGCAACACTGAGAGTCCACCTTATTAAAGAATGAATAGTTACCATGAACATACCAACTAATACCAAATGTTGGTGAGGCTGTAAAGAGGAATACTTCTTCACTATTGATAGGACTGTAAAGTGACACAGCCATTGTGGAAATCAGTATGGAGAGTCCTCAAAGAATTAAATAGAGAAATTCTATTTTATCCAGGTATTTTCTTTTTGTTTTCTTCTCAAAATGATTAAAGACATTGTACCACAGTTATGTAAACTTACTCATGTTTGTAGTGACACAATTCAAAAAGTTGAATCTTAGAAACAGCTTATTGAGGCTGGGGAGATGTCTCAGTGGAATAAGCGCTTCCCTGGCAAGCTCAAGGGCCCAAGTTCAATCCCAAGTTCTGGGGGAAAAAAAAGGCTATACATCCAAAAACAGTTCATTGGATAGAAAAGAGGTATTTATGCACAATGGAGTTCTTCTCTGGCATAGACGTTTGCTATTCAAGGATAAAACTGAATCATTTATAGGAAAATGGTGCACCTTGAGACCATACTGTTAAATAAAGTAATTCAGACAAAGAAACCTTAAATACTAAATGGTTTCTATTATATGAAAACATGGAATAGAACACAGATAATAAGAAAAACACAGAAAGAAAATGTTATTTTAATCCACCATAGACAATATATATAGAACTATGCCTTGACTTACTATAATTATCTTACATATTTTATATATTCTATGGTCTTTTGTTTTTAGTTTGTACATTAGACAATGAATTGGACTGGTTCCTTTAGATAAATAAATGAATCTGATTCTGAAAATCTAAAAGGGACTGAAAGGAAGGGGTAAATAGAATTGAAATGTGTTATGTACATGTACCAATTTCTTTCAGTAAATTTGATAGTAATGTGTTTCAAATAGGTAATAATAGAAATTAAAAAAAAACTAAGTAAAAGGCAGTACAAACATAAACATGTTACTTCAAAAATGTGATATGTATATGGAATATCTTACTACTCTGAAGAAAGAAACCAAACATATAAAGAGCAAAATATATATTATGAGGTAGAAATAGAGATATTTTACAAAAGTGGAGGATGAAAAGATATTGAGGGAGGAGAAGAGCAGAATAGTATAAAAAAGGATAAATTTAGGTCATTTGTGTGAAAATGGATAAGGACTGAAACTAGAAAAATAAATGTGTGTATACATTATAGCTTGTACAATTGTACCATTTATTTCTGCTGGTCTGTTCAAAGGAGCAGTTAATGATTATTTTTTTTTGTCCTTTTAAATTTTTGTAACTTTTAGGCCAAATTTACCTATTTATACCTGGTAAACTGAAAAACTAATTTGAAGACAACAATATACTATATAGCAGCAATTGTTGAATACTTATCATTTTGTTAAGTGAAATTCTGTGTGGTCTCTATTCTTTAATTGTTTTCCTAGCTTTTCTCTTTAAAATTATATATATATATATATATATATATATATCACACACACACACACACGGCATTAAGTGAAGTAAGTCAAACTCACAAGCTTGTATATCATATGGTTTCTCTTATATGAAAACTCAATGTATGAATTATAGAAAATAAAAAACCCAAAAGTGATGGGAAAATTTAGTAAAATTCTATATAGACACTTTATCTAAAAGGGTACCTTGATTTAGCACAATTGACTTATGTATCTTATATGTGCTTTGACCTATTAGGAGAATATATATACTCTTTTTACTTTGAATGGTCTTATCAGATTAATAAATCTGGTTCTTGTAAAATACAAAGCAATAGAATAACGGAAAAATAAGCGGAATTACAATAATCATTATTGTAAATTATCTTCACTCCTTTGCCAAAAGACACATTCTAGTAGGTTGGATCAAAACACAAAACCCAACACCTTGCCAAGAATAGGTATACTCTATCAACAAGCATTGAGTAAAAGTAGGCATAAAACAAAACATTATTCCTTGCATCAGGAACCTGAAAGCAAGCAGGAGGAAGGAACTATCTTATTTTTAGACAATATAGACTTCAATAAAATATTGGTTAGTGAAGAGAAAATATGTCATTATCTACTGTACCTAGTGATGAAAGTAATAGTTCAAATGATGCAGTAACATATATAAACACATGTGCACTGAATGCTGATACATCAAATTTTAAAAAACAAATACTACTGTATTTAAATTCAGACATAAATTAATAAATTACTAACGGATAATTTATTATTCTATTCTCATAAATAAGTCAACTGGAAGAAAGACAACAAAATATTTCAAAGGAGAACCATAACATTGAACAAGTGTACCTAATGGATAGGAATACAGTGATTCAGCCAAATAAAACAGAATACACGTTTTTTAAATAGCTCTCACAACTTTGGCAACTAAGGGCCACAGGTTAGGACAAAAAAGGATGATTACATAAACGCCAAAATGCTTCAAAATTCATCCATCACAATATTGTTCATACCAAAGTGAAACTAGAAAGCAACAACAAACATATCATAGAAATGTAAACAAATGGAGGTAAAATTGTGCAGTATTCAATAATTAGTGGGTCACAAAACACATCAATTAAATTTAGTATTCCAGCAATTGAATACCAATGGCACAAAAACACACCAAATCCTAAGTGACAGAATTAAGGCAGTTATGAGGCAGAATTTCATAGATGTGAATGCTTCCATTAGAAAAAATAAAAGTGGGCTGGAGAGATGGCTCAGTGGTCTAAAGCACCTACTTAGAACAAGCTTAGCAAAAGCATCAGGGACCGCGGTTCAATCCCCCAGCACCACATACCAGCCAGCCCTGCCCCCTGGTGGGCTGAGCTGGACACACACACACAAAAAAAAATACATAAATAAATAAATAAATAAATAAATAAATAAATAAATAAAACAATGATGCGTCTCAAGCTCCGAGAGAAAGAGCAACCCAAATCCAAAACTTAAAAATGAAATAAATTATAAATATCAGACTTAACAAAATACAGACTTTAAAATAACACAAAGGATACATTAATCAAATGATTGGTACTTTGAAAGAATAAATAACATTGGTAAAATCAAATGCGTAGTAGGTATTTTGCTGACCCGCAGCCACTTATCCCACCATCACACAAGGCAGGCAGATATCAGACAGTTGTGAGGACAAAGTGAATTCCACCCCAACCTCACTACTGTGGCAGGATCTTTGCTGACCTGCAGCTTGCCCCAGCTCCACTGATTGCAGGAGCCATGGTGAGCGCTAGCCAGTACCTCATAATCAGGAGAGCCTTGAAGAAATTCAGCCTGCCCCAATTATTGTTGAAATTTTCCTGAGCTGTGTCTCTCCACCTCAACCATGGCAGAAACCATATTGAATCTACACAGCAGAAGCTTTGCAGAGCTTACTCTGCCCACCTCCACTCGCAGTCATGGGAGCATTGCTGACACAAGCCATGTCCCTGAACATCATTGCTGAGCCTAGGTGACTATTGGGAGCTCTAATTATGTCAAAATGAAGAAGCAAAAGGAAATTTCAGACTTCAAGTCCAAGGAGAAAAATTCCAGGAGACAAACACATGAAAAACATGGACGTCACAGACCAGAAATTTAAGAAATGATAGCAACTAAAGTAAAGAAACAACTGCATCAGACTATAGAGGAAATTGGATCAAAAATAATCTCTCAGGAAAAAAAAAAGACAACAATCATGAAAGAATGCCTCAGCACTTCTAAAGAAGATAATACATAAAAAATAGAGGAGAATAGAAAAATGATAAAAAGATTGAATGTAAAGTACAAGAAAGATTTAGAATACATTAAACAGATTCAAACAGATATTCAGGAAATTAAGAATTACATTCAAAGCTGGGAAAATCTCTTGAATGAAAATGAAGGTAGAAATTCAGACCATGAAGAGATCATTGCAGGTAGTGTACACAAAAGGAAAGACCTCTTAAAATAACAAGGAAGCAAGAAATAGCAATGAAGTTGCTACAAGATGATTCAAAGAGAAACAGTGTAAGACAAATAGATGTTAGTGGAACAGCAGGAGTCAACACAAATGACATAAAAAGCTAGTTGCAGAAGTTGTAGCCGAAAATTTCCCAAGCAAGGAAAAAGAAGCAGATGTATAGAAAAGTGAGGCATATAGACCTCACAGTAGACATAATCCACATAAGCTACACCTACATATGTAATAATTAAGATCCTAGAAATTCAGCACAAGAACAGAATGTTAAAATATTTTAAAAGTGAAGTGAGGGGTATTCAACCATGTTTTTGTATTACACATTGCTGTCCTTGATGTAGTTGTTTAGATCACAGATACCAGCATACAGAGTTAGTCAAGGTGAAAATTCTAAATATTAACTGCTATATTTTAAAAAAACTGATGGAAATTACTAATATATATGCTTGCATGTTTCCCCCCTTCTTTTCTTCCTGTTTTTTTCTCCTTTCTCTGATGTCCATGGCTTAAACTTTAAACTCAGTTTCTTTCCATTTTACTATATTGATCCCTTTCAGGTTTTATCTAAACTTTTAGGTTCTTACACTAGGGAGAAAATATGGTATTTATACATGTAAGTCTGATTTTTTTAATCTAATGAATAGCCTCAAATTGTACTCACTTACCTATAAAAGTCTCAAGGTTGTCTTTCTTCATAGATGAGTAATATTGCATTGTATAAACATGCCACATCTTTTTCATCCATTCCTCAATTGATGGGCATTTTGCTTGCTTCCAAGATTTGGAAAAAAAAATCTCCTCTAATGAAAATTGCATTAGAATCATGACAGATTTCTCAACACAAACCATCAAACCAAGAAGATCATGAAGTGAAGCATCCGTTCCTCAAAAAATACAACTTCGAACCTAAACTGATACACCGTGAAAAACTATTTATCAAATTTAATCAAGAGATCAAATACTTCCATGACAAACAACAACTAAAGAGATATGTGACCACCAGAAACCCTACAAAAAGCACTGGTAGATGTGTTAAAAAGAGAAAAAATGACCCCAAGTTCAAGTACAAAACCAAAATTGACCACCAAGCAGAGCTAGCAATTAAACAGAAGGGAAAAGTAAGAAACCTACAGCGTGAAAATTACATAACAAAGGTAACCCAATATGTAACAGTTACAAACATCATTGTAAATGGTCTCAATTCACCAATCAAGAGAAGCAGCTTGGCAGAGTAGATTAAGAAAAAAAATCTGACATATGCTGTATAAAAGAAACCATTTAATTCAAAAGGAAATTCATAGACTGAAAGTTAAAGAATGGAAAACAATACTCCATGCAATAGGAATCTTGAGTAAAGAAGGGATATCTATTCTGGTTCCTGACAATGTGAACTTCAAACCAAGTATGATTAAAAGAGACAAAAAAGAAGGGTCTGCCAAATAACTCAGTGGAGTAAATCTCCTGCTTAGGCAGACACAGGGGCTGGGAGTTTGATCCCCTGACCTGCTGTGCTGGCCTCACCCCAGGGCTTGCTGAGATGGTGATTGAGACTGGGCATGATGTTCTTTGCCTATAATCCAAGCACTTGGTGGCTGTAAGCAGAAGGATCACTACAAGTCTGACGTATGCATTGAGACCCTGTTAATCTGTCCTAAATACAATAAATAAATACAGTAAAAGATATTTTAAAAAGTCATTATATAATTGTTAGTGGAAAATTGCAAGAGGGTAAAAATATCTCAGATATATTTAAGTCCTTGCTGGGACAACATACAAGATACCCAAAATTAAGTGAGGAAGCATTTATTTAGCTTACAGTTAGTAGAAATTTCAGTCAATACTTGGATGGTTCAAAGGCATAGTGGCACATGGAACAGAGAAAATTTCATGGTGTCATAAAACAGCAAATATCAAAGGAAGGAGCAGCAGATGCAGCAGATAGTAAGCATTTCTCTCTTCCTTATATTATGTGCAGATTAATCACCCCAAGTTGGGTGTAGCACTCACACCCATTATACCTGAGTTGGATCATGTATTAACAACAAACTCTTGAAGTCACCACAGTGACTGTATGAGGCTGCGGGGTGACAATCTGGTGCATAACATAACAAAAATATGCATCAAATGTAGGAGTACTAAACTATACAAAACAAATTTTAACAGACATGAAAAATCAAATAAGGAACAGCACAATTGTAACAGGAGACTTGAACACACCATTGTTGAAGAAAGGATAGGTAAACTAGGCAAAAATCAAAAAAGAAACAACAGCATTAAACTGAGCTTGTGAAAAACTTGACTTGTAGACATTTCTTGAGTGTTCCACCCAACAAAATCAGAATACACAGGTATCACAGCTGCACACAAGACATTATCCAAAGTAGACCATATATTAGAACACAGAGAATGCTTAAGTAAGTGCAAAGAAATCAAAATTATCCCATGCATCATATCTGACCATAGTGAAATGAAATTGGAAATTATTGGCAAAATGTGTCACAAAAACCCAGTAAGCACCTGGATATTAAATTATATCCACCCTGAACAATCAGTGGGTTACAAATGAAATTAAAGACAAAATTAAACAATATTTACAATCAAACAAAAATGCAAATACAACTTACCTGAACCTGTGGCATTCAATGAAAGCTGTTTTAAAAGGGTAATTTATAGTGATAAATTGTCACATCAGGAAAATAGAACAAGCCCAACTAAAGAATCATATGCTGTACTTCAAGCTCCTAGATAAAGAAGAGCTAGTCAAGCCCAAAGTCCAAAGGAGGGCACAAATTTTATAAATCAGAAGCAGAAATTAATGCAATTGAGACTAAGAAATCAATACAAAGAATTAATGAGTTGAATACTTAGTTATTTAAGAGAATTTTTATAAAAGATATACCCATTGCCAGTATTATAAAAAACCAATGAAAAAAAATTCAAATTAATGTAGTAAGGGATGAAAAGAGTAAAATAACTACAGACCCTATGGAAACTTAGGAGAATATTAATACTTATTTCAACAATGTTTACTCTCACAAGGTGGAAAAAAAGAAGAAATTGATACATTCCTAGATATCAATTATCAAATCTATCACAAAAATATATAAAAATTCTGAATAACCTAATATCAGTGAATGAAATAAAAAAACAAAGAAAATCAAACATCCTGAAGGACTCACTGCTCAATTCTACAAGAAATTTAAAGAATTAATGCTAAATCCTCTCAAACTGTACAATGAAATAAAAAGGGAAGAAATTCACCCACACTCAATCCTGGAGGCAAGTATTACTTGGATAGCAAATCCAAGGAAAAACCCAGCCAAAAAAAGAGTACTACAGACCAATCTCACTAATGACCATGGGTGAAAAACTCTTCAGTGTAACACTATCAAATAGAATACCATGATTATCTCAATAGATTCAGAAAGAGTTTTTGATAAATTATAAATTCATTTATTATAAAAAATAATGAAAATTAGAATAGATGGTCTTAAGTTCAACCTGATAAAAGCCACTTATTACAAACCAACAGATTAAATAACACTAAAAGGATGAAAACAGAAAGCTTTCACTTTAAAACAGGAACAAAGAAAAGATGTCCACTGTCACCACTCCTATTCAATACGTTTCTGGAAATGTTAGTCAGAGCATTAGACAAAAGTGAGAAATGAAAGGAATCAGGGGCCAGGGAGACAGCTCAGTGGTATAAGTGCCTGCCTGATAAGTGCAAGGGCCTGAGTTCAATCACTGGTACCAAAACAAACAAACAAACAACATGAAATAAAAAGAATGATGGATAAGTGTAAATAAATAAAAATAAAAGGATTAAGCAAAGGAAGAAGTAAAATTATCACTACTTGTAGATGACATCATACACTACCTAGAGGACTCCAAAATTTCTGAGACAGGTTGATTTAATAACTAAATTCAGTAGTACAGCAGGATACAAAGTCAATCAAAACTCAATAGCATTTGTGTACACAAATAATGAGTGCAGAGGGAGAATGTAGGTAAGCCCAACTTTCATAGTGCAATTCAAAAAATTGAAATAATTAGGAATCAATCTCACAAAGGAAGGAAAATATTTATTCAGTGTAAATCTTAGTACTCCGAAAACAAGAGATAAAAGATTTTAGAAAATGGACAGATATCCCTTACTCCTGGAGAGTAACAACAAATATTGTGAAAATGGCTATACACCCAAAATTGTTACACAGATTCAATACAATCTTTTTGTGTGAATGTGGTACTGGGGATTGAACTCAGGACCTTTGCTTGCAAGGTGAGTGCTTATTCTACTGAACTAGCTCCCTGGTCCAGATTTAGTGCAATCTTGATAGAAGTAGCATCAGCATAACTCACAGGACTAAAGAAAACATTCCTACAAATCATATGGAATCAGAAGAGACCTAGAATAGCAAAAACAGTCCTGGGAAACAAAGGAATGGCAGGAAGCATCAGAACTGCCAACTTTAAACTATACTATCAAGCTACTGCAATGAAATTAGCATGGTACTGGCACAAAACAGCTGAGAAGATCAATGAAGAGAGTCAAGCATAGAGACACAACTACAAACACACACAACCATCTTGTCTTTGACAAAGGGTTCAAACTTGTTCATTGGAAGAAACATAGCCTCTTAATAAACAGTGCAGGAAAAATGGGTTTTTCACATGCTGAGAGCTAAAATTGTGCACACATCTGTCACCATGTATTAAATAACACTAAAAATGGATCAAATATTTAACTATCAAAACAGAAACACTAAAACTGGGAGAGGAAAGAAGCTATAAATCTTAAACACATAGGGGTACATAGAGAGTTCATGAATAAAAATTAAACCATGAGAAATACTTCAAAAAGTCAACAATTTAGATTCCATGTTTTTGAAAGTTTTATACACATCAAAATAAATCACCAGCAGAGTAAAATACAGCTCAAAAATTGGGGAAAAATATAGAGGACTGTTTCTATGACAAAAGAATTCTATCTACAATATATAAAGAATTAAAAAAGTCAGGCCTCGAAAATTGGGCACCTGAGATGAATGGGATGAATATATACTTCTCAAATGAAGAAATACATATGACAAATAAATATATGAACAATGTTCAATATCATTGGTCATTCAAGAAAGGCAAATTACTACAATAGTGAGCTCCCATCTGACACCAGAAAGAACGGCCACCATCAAGGAGTGAACCAATGACAAATGCAGTTCTGTTGGTTGGAGTGTAGACTGGTACAACAACTAGGAAAATTAGTGTGGATGTTCCTCAAAAAGCTTGGATTGGAGGTATGTTTAAAACCAACTATTCCCCTCATGGGTATTATACCAGAAGAACTGAAAATATCATACCACATCAATATATGTGCAACCATGCTTGTAACAGCACAGTAGCTAAGTCTTGCAAACATCCCAAATGTCCATCCACTAAGGAATGGTAAAAACTTAAGGTGTTTTAGAACAATGGAGAATTACTCCGCTATGAAAAAGATAAACTTATTACTTCTATAGGTAAATAGATTCAACAAGAAACCATATTCATAAGAGTAATATATATA
>NW_004524774.1:4900034-4902632 GCF_000260255.1 Octodon degus | reverse complement strand
TTTTTTTTTATTTTCTAGGGAAGGGTCTACGGGGTTTTCAGGGTCTCACTAATAGGTTTGACTTCTAGTGATCCACCTTTTTACAGCTTCTCAAGAGCTGGGATTACAAGCTCATGCCACCACACCCAGTCAGGGATTGAGCCTGGGTGTGGTGGCGCACGCATATAATCCCAGAGCTTGTGTAGCTGAGAACAGAAGAATCACTATGAGTCTGATATATGTAGCGAGACCCTGTACACCATGTGGACCCTGTCCTAAATTCATTAAAAAAGGAATTGTTGAGCTGCATCTTCAATGGTGACTAGCTTTATGAATGTACCAGGAAATTTACTTTACTGTTATTTGTAAATGTAGAGTCTAAGTGCAACAAGTAGTTCAGACATTTATATCTTTTGTGGAAGATAAAGCATGCCATGTTACTGCAAAGACCCTAAGAATTGCAGACCTGTAATGAATGCCTGCATTAAGAATCTAATTAAAATCTGTAGTGTCAAGATAGGTCATCATGTAAGCTGTGATTGACTCTGCTTATCTTCATATCAAGATGTGCTGGGATCCTGTTTTTAAAGATGATACCTAGATATTCCAGAAATTTACAGGGTTATAGTAAATCTATGATCTATGAACTTTCAAGTTTCAGAATGTCACAGATAAAATTGACCTAGCATTACAAACATCTGTGTATACAAATAAATCATTGAGGTAGCACATGTATTCACTTTATAATTTTAATGTAACAGTGATAGTAAAATTACTTCTTTCACACTATTTGTGTGTGTTTTCTATGTTTTACATAGTACATTTGTGTCAAGAGAATACATAGTCACTTTGTGAGACTTACAAACAAACCAACCTTATGAACCTTCTAGCGAAAAGGAGCTCCTTTATATATCAGCGACTTGGTGTAACACTCTTGTTTTTAATGACCGTTTTCTTTGAACAGTTCAGATAAAGCAAGGTTTATATTCTCCAGTTTCTCCATGGTATTTTTTTGTCCCTCTATAGATCTTAACAATGCAGGTGGTCTGAATTTGTGAGGCTTAGTTTAATCAGATTTTACATGTTTGGAATACCAGTTGGGTGGTTGCTACTGGCCCAGAGTTGTAGAAATTTGAGTGACCATTTCCCAAGTAGGATTTTTATAATTTACAACTACAACCTTTGAGGAATGAATTGTTATTTAGGAGCAGGAAATAGTGCAAGGGATTTGAGAAGCTGTAAGGTCGCCTGTTAGGCTGTTTTGATTTTAAAAAGAAATTGTAGACTTTACCTGTGGTGTTCCTTTTCTAGAAGATACACTACTTATAAAGTTGTAGGATATCCTAATTGTTCTTTTTACATGATGGCTAATTGGTTGGGAAGCTCCTTTTCCAGTTTGGTTCATGTTCATGTAACACCAGGAAAACATTTATAGACTCAGTAAAAAAAATTTTGACTTTCTACCTTATCTCTTAATATAACTGTTTACATAAGGGATTTAATCTCTGCTTTTTGAATGGAGGTCTCTGTGACAAAATTTTTACTCTTATTAATCTGTTGTAAGATAATAGCTGCAGAACATGCCATTCAATATCCTTCTTTGGCAAGATACTTTCATCAGTGAATCTAACTACCTCAGGGTCTCAGTGGGGTAAGTTACTGATGCCACCTGTTTAAGTAGACCTGGGAAATCACCTGTTGCCAAGAGTGGCTGAATTCTGAGCTAGTATCCATCAGGGAGGCAATATGAAGAGTAGTAAGGCATTTGAATTGCTAATTGACATGTCAAAGCAGTAGTAAAGAAGATCTTACTAAGCACACCTCAATCTCAATTATGGCTGTAGGTCAAAAAGTGTATTTTTTTAGAGAACAAAGCTAAATTGAAGCCAAACGAATTGAAATTCCTTACCAGTGACTTGCATACTCATGCAGAATTTTTACAGTGGATGTCACTGTCCAAGGACTGGGGCATTGTAGATTGCCCTGGTCTCCTTTAATATTCTTAATCAAAGTGGAAGGTCATGGTATTTGCTTGGATATACCCTCTCTGACAATGCATACAATCAGTCCTCCAGTGCCATGAGTGAGATACATTTACTACTTGACATGTAAAGCAGGGCTCAGGCAGTGGCTTTCTATGGTCTTATGACCAATGTCCTGTTTTCTTGCATGTACATGGGAAGAGGGCACTCTGTTTTCTGAGGAGCTCCTTACTATATTTTACAAACTGCATTTCTCAGGGAAACAAGATGTCAATAAAATATCAAAATTGTAATGCATGCTTACGATCAATAACATTTTTCATATTACCTGTTTACTTGTTTATCTAAAACCTAAAAGCTGTTGAGATGCACAGCTGACTATCATTACCCTAAAGTACATATTTACAGTAGAAAAGAAAAGGAAAGGATGGGTCTTCTGGACCTCTATGTTCCTAGCTAATGGTGAGTTCCCTGGAATCTGCAGGCTGTTTCCTACCACATACTATGCACTATGGAGAGAGAAAAGACTAGGTCTCTAGTATATCAGAGGGTCTCATTCTCAGTGAGAAGAAGATAGACATTTTTTCAAAATGCTTTTGAATTTTATTTATTTATTTATTTGAGAGAGAGAGAGAGA
>NW_004524774.1:4897113-4899934 GCF_000260255.1 Octodon degus | reverse complement strand
TGCTTTTGCTAAGCTTGTTCTAAGTAGGTGCTTTAGACCACTGAGCCATCTCTCCAGCCCCTCAAAATGCTTTTGGTTTGATACAGGTACTCAGCAAAAGTTTCTGACTGAAACATTATCAGTACTTCTGTTTTCATTAGAACTCCTCTCATTCTGTGGAATGAATTGAAGTTCTAGAGAGACATGTGGAGCAATCCAGGAGCTTGAATCAAATATTTGAGCAGGGTGCCCTCCAAGAACCACCACTACCTGCTTGAGAAACAATATACTTTAATTTATCCAAATAATATAATTAATTTAAATAACTAGAGGTAGGAAACACTTTCTTAGCACTTATGAAAAGGGAAAAAAACCTTAAAAATTCAGTACAATGATAGAGTTGGTTATCCAATGAGTTAGAGCCACTTGAGTTGATCTCTATTAGCGGTATATTTGTTGTACTCATCCACTCAGTCACATGTTTTTAAATTCACTGAATTAATGGCAAGCTAGCATACCAAAAGATACAGCCTGGGATAGCTCTGTGAACAGGTGACTGTAAGAGCTATTTCTTTTCAAATGAGTGAGAAAATTGAGGAGATGCTCCAGCAGTCAGCAAACATGGGATATGCACAACACAGTGCTCTCCAAACACACTAGCCCCCTACATGAACCAGGCTGAGTTTGAACATGATGAAGAGGAGGTGGGAGTAGTCTACAATGGACAAAACATATAAAGGGAGAATCATAGGAGTGGGAAATGGCAGGGATGTCTAGTACTGCATGGTGTGAAGCAGAAAGCTGGGGTGACTGCTGACTGTCTCTCCTGTGCTGGCTTGTGCTAATGGCAACCTGGCAACACAGACTTACACACCTGCCACTATGCCACTGATATTAAGCCAGGTTCTGCACTTCAACTGTAGCCTCAGCCTCTGGGCACATGAACAGCTGTGATACTAGTCTCCAGATGGTCTCATGACAATTCAGAGATGCCTCCCCTAGAAAGACTGTAGGCACTCAACACCCTGGAAGGCAGGACACAAGTGGAGGGTGTTGGCCACATGAGTGTGCCCCACTGCTATTCCTTTCTTGAGGCTCCATCGACAGCAGAAGTCCTCAACTGTTGTGACTAATAGCAAGAAAGGGGTTGCTCAGGTTTCACTAATTATTCTTTACTCCTTGATGGCTAGTCAAAAGCTGTTAGTGGGGTGTTAGTGTTCTGCGGTCTTTTTCCACATGCCTTTTCACACTCTTGCTTTCTTGTTCAATGAATCAGACAAGACCAACAGTGAGATTTTATATTTGCAATGTTATTAAAGGTAAGAAAATAAACAAAAAGAACTCTTAAGAAAAAGTGGTCTGTAGAGTGAGTGTTGGCTAATTAAAGTGGGAAAATAAATAGAAAAGAAGTACACATTTCAGAGTGCTAAGTAGGCCAATAAAAATGTTCAGCTCTTCTGGAAAATACCCAGGAGATGAATCACTGGTTTGAATGGGATTGCTAACCCTAGTGCTTGTACTAGTGTATACTCCCATCAACAGTGTGGAAGGATTCAAATTTCCCCATAGTCCTTCAGCATTTGTTATTGGCTAACTTGAGTCTGGCCATTCTTTGTGGGGTGAGATGGAAGCTCTGTGTTGTTTTAGTTTCCGTTTCTTGAATGGAAAATGATGTAGAAATTTTTTTGGTGTGTATTTATTTGAAATTTTAATTTCTTCATCTGAGAAATATATATTCATCTGAAATACCTATTTTTGGATGGGTCTTTGTACTTGGGGGCCTGATTTTTTAAAAAAATCTTTATATGTTTTAAATACAAGTCCTATTTCTGAAAGAAAGTTGGTTAATTTTTTTCTTAATTTGTGAGTTTTCTTTTAAATTTGAAGTCAATTTTATTGATGTGCAGAAACTTTTCAAAAAGATGATACCCCATTAGTTGATTCTTTGAAGTATTTACCCTACAGTTTGATTTTTAAATTAATTTTATTAAGAAACAAATAACAATGAGACAGCTTCAAAACTGATTGTTAGGAAAGTTTAAATAATTAATATATTGTATATTGTTGTCTTTGTAGTGGTTTATTCATACAAGATGTGTACATGATATCCTGTCCAAACACTTTGGTGAAAATCTTCTAATTGAATTAAGAGACAGTAGCTGTATATCTATCTTAACTATTTTGTATATATAGATACAAATGGTCCTTTATTTGTGTCCCCTTTTTCTCATTTAGTATTGACAAAGATGGGCATTTCCTTGCCATTTAAAATTCTAGGTATGTGATTTCAGCAAAATAATCCAATATAGTCCAGTAGTCCATAATAGTAGTGAGTTAGGTGTGGCAATGTCAGAATTTGTTGGCTTGAGCCTTTTACAGCTCATCATGGAGCTTTACCTTATTTTTTTTATTTTGGCTCAACCAGGGATTGAACTCAGGCCCTTGTACTTGCCAGGCAAGCTTATTCTACTGAGCCCTCTCCCCAGCCTGGGCTTTATTTTTTATACTTCGTTTTTATACTTTTCTGCTAGATGGTTGAGACATGATTTTTGTTCATGAACTCTCTGCCTAGATTATGTCTTCAAGATTTCTACATAATTTCTCATCCAGTAGATTTAGTATTTCTATTTTAATATTTAAATCTTTAATCTATTTTGAATGTAGTTTAATGCATAGTGATAGATGTGGGTCTAATTTTAGCTTTGACATGTGGAAAGACGGTTTTTCTAGCACCATTTACTAAAAAGGTTATCTTTCTTCCAGTGAGTGGGTTTGGCCCTTTTGTCAAAGAAACATTATTGAGTGTGTTTGTAGATATTTCTGCATGTTCTACTCTGTTGCA
>NW_004524774.1:4893345-4897013 GCF_000260255.1 Octodon degus | reverse complement strand
ATATATATATATATATATATATATATATATATATCCAAATCAAAGAGAATTTTGAGGATAAATGGAATTAATATATGTTGTCAAAGAAGGGAAAATTAGGAAGGATGAAAAGAGGAGAGTAAAAGAAAAGGGGGATAAAATGATCAAGAAGTGTTTTGTATAAATATTATTTCCCCAAGGTTTATGTAATTACTATCTATTACACATATATACAAAAAATAAGATATTGAGAAATATCAAATCCTCATAATATTCTGATAGTGTTATTGGTGAGAAAAATCTCATACCATAGCCTGATAATCCATGGTCTAAAATGTATGTGTTTAAATTTTTTAAATGTTTTTCTTGGGTGTACAGCTCAGAGCACTCAGAGTTGGGGTTACTGAACCACGGCCACCTCCACCTGCCTAAGCTTGCCTAAACAGATGCTTTAGACCACTGAGCTATCTTGCCCATGCTGCATGCCTAAATGCTAATAAATTGCTATGCAGAATGTTTTACATCAATTTACATTTCTTATCAAACACTACTGTAGTTAACATTTTCATTTACAAAAGTGATTTCAGTCAAAATAATATCATAATTTAAGTATATATTCATTTATTTGATTGTCAGTAAGATTAAAGTTTCTGAAAATAAACTTAAAAATATGCTATTAGTTTTCATATATTATTATTAATTATTATTATTATTATTATTATTATTATAATGATTTGGTACAGGTTCTTACTACGGAGTTCGGATTTGTTGTGATCTTCCTGTTTTCAGCTTCCCCAGCCCTGGGATTAAAGGCATCACCAGCACGCTGGGATTCAGTGATCAGCTCAGCATGCTACAGGGAGGGGCCAGTGTAGCATGTGGTGGTAGGGATCAAATCCTGGCAGCTGTGCTTGCCTATGCAGGACCTCAGTCCATTGAGCTATCTCATGAGCCCTAAATTTTTTAATATACTTTTTTTAATTTGCTATTGTTTTATTTATTGATTTATATAGGATATATATATATATATATATATATATATATATTTTAATGCTATGTCTTATATACTGCAAGAGAATTTTTCAAACTTATTATTTTACTATATCTGTTCATTTTTGTAGTGTTTATTTTACTTTTAGCTCATTCAGTTAATTATTTTTTGCATAATAAAATTGAATTTTGTCTCTTGAATGGAAAGACACTTTCTAACAAAATTTACAGTCTTGTATAATTTCTTGTAATTGTATTACATAACATTCATATTTAGGGTTGGTGAGATGGCTCAGTGGTCTAAAGCACCTACTTAGAACAAGCTAAGCTAAGCAAAACACAGGGACCGCGGTTCAATCCCCAGCACCACATGGCAGCCAGGCCCGCCCCCTGGTGGGCTGAGCTGGCCACACACACACTAAATAAACAAATAAATAAATAAATATTTAAAAAAAATTCATATTTAAAAGTTCAATTCATGTGAGTCAAATATCAGTAAACATTAAAAAAATTTCAAACTTGCTACAAGGGAGGGAGACACAAGTTAATCTGCTGTAAAGACAATGTCCTCATGAACAAAATGCTGATTACAAGGGAATTATCACAAAGACTCAACAACTAGGATCTCATCTAATTAAAATAACAAAAAGCTTAAACTTTTTTTTGTATAGCAGGAGAAACCATCAACAAAATGAAGAGACAACCCAAAATGTGGGGGAAAATGCTTACCAGCTGCCAAGCAAACAATTACAGGCCCCTGTTACCCAGCTATTTCCCTTCTACTTATCTTCTTCCCATAAAAAGTAAATCATCACCCCACAGTGATATACAAATGGCAGCTAAATACGTGAAAAAAGTTCCACAAAAATCTCACCATACACAACCTTGAAGCAGGACAGTCCCACAATATTCCTTTTCCTGTCTCAGCACTGGTCTTTTGAGAAATGCAAATTAAAACAACACTGAGTTTTCCTCTCACCCCAGAAAGAATAGCTATTGTCACAAGTCAACCAATAACAAATTCTGCAGAGGACGTGGGGACAAAGGATGCTACTCCACTGTTGCTGGAAGTGTAGATTGGTACAACCACTATGGAAATCAGTGAGAAGATTCCTCAATAACCTAAGATTAGAGTTTTTATTTTCCCACCTATTCTCCTTGGTATCTTACAAAAAGAATTAAAAACATATCACAGTGATATATGTGCACCCATATTTATAGTACTACAATTTTTAAAAGCTAGATATTGGAAACAATCCAAATGTGTATCAAATAAGGAATGGATATTAAAATAATGTTTGGTTTTTTTTACACATTGGAGTATGACTCAACATAAAGAAAGATAAACTGGATATTTTTTATAGAAAAATGCATGCAATTAGAGACTATATTCATAAGTGAAATAAAGCAGACACTCATGTGTAAACATTGTATTGTCTCCCAAATGTGAGAAACTAAAAGAGTAAATAAAATATGAAACATATCAAAGATTTTGTAAAATGGGAGGAAAATTCAAAAGAAAAGTGAAATTGTGATGAAAGAATGGAAGGGTTGGGCAAAAAGCTCAGCAGACTTAAGCACATGCAATCAGGCACAGGGTCCAAGCGTTCTATCCTCAGGCCTTCTGTGCTGGCACCGACCCTGGGGTATGCTGAGAAGGCAACTGAGACTGGGCATGGTGGCTCACGCCTATAATCTCAGCTCTTGGGAGGCTGTAAATAGGTGAATCACTACAAGTCTGATCTAGTAGTGAGATCTTGAACACCCTGTAGACACTTATCTAAAATAAGGAGAGAGAGAGAGAGAGAGAGAGAGAGAGAGAGAGAGAGAGAGGAAAAGCAAAACAAAACAAAAGATACAAACTATGTAGACAGACAGACAGGCAGATGGTTGCACTAATACTTTTTTTCCTTCATTATGAAGAATGCTTTGCACTAATATTTTCTGGAAAATTAAATGCCTAAGTCTTGTAATCTGAGTAAATAATGCAAAGATAATATATAGTGTATTTGCCATTGATACCATCCTATTATCTTGATCTCACATTTTATTTTATTTTTCTTCTTTAAAATAAAATTTGAATAATGTTATGGAGATTATTTTGTCACTTATCCAAAATGCATTAAAATAAAATAGTGCACATAATACTACCATAAATGTGGGCAATAAAGTATCTTCATCAGATTTAAAACAGTGGTATCAGTCGTTTCAAAGGTTTGGAAATACAGTGCTGACATCTACTACTAATAAAACTCATTTAAAATTTAATAGCATTATCCAGTTTTAGGGTTCTATGCCTCAGGGATAAAAACAGGCAAAGAATACTTTTAAATGAGAATTTACCAGAGCATTAATTTTACCACAATTTGAACACCTACCAAATGAATGAATATGTGGCAGGGAAAAATCACAGAGGTCGTGAAATCATTAACAAAATTATGCCACCCACATCCACCTACTCCATCCAGCTGCCAGGCTCCTGGCCCTGCAGGAACATCTGCCCTCTAGCCAGGGGTCAGGCCTGGTGTGGAACCCTGAAGTGAAATTCACAGCAGAGCAGCTAAGAATGAGATTCAGCAAGCTAATCAAGGAGCAGAACAGCAGAACAGCATGCCAATGGGAGGAAGTGTGTTCACTTCCCAGGCTGCTGCAGGAACAATCCAAGAACAGCAGGAAGACCTCAGCCAGGTCTAGTTAGA
>NW_004524774.1:4856149-4893245 GCF_000260255.1 Octodon degus | reverse complement strand
CTCTCTCTCTCTCTCTCTCTCTCTCTCTCTCTCTCTCTCTCTCTCTCCCCTCTCTGGCTCCCTCGCCTGCTTGCTTGCTCTCTCTCAATAAAGAGAGGGAGTAACAGATAACCAGAGTGAAATTCTGCTGAGTAGTTTCTAGGTACATCAAGGGGTGGTGATCAGACAGATCTCAGAGGAATTAATTTAAATACAAATTACCAAATTAATATTTGCTGAGCTATACAGTCATGATGCTGGCCCTTGGAATCTAAAATACAAACCCACGGATTACAAAAGTATGTCAAGTGCAAAATCTCATTATCCATTACTAGTGATGCTAACTATAGTACTATAAATACAAAACCACAACTTCCTTAACCACATAATCTCTCTTTGGTACTAATACATGTAGGAACTAAGGTAAGTACTATATCAAGACTCTACACCAAAGTACAGAGGACAGTGTTACAAAAAATGACAAGGAGAAGGAGCAAAATGCAGTCTCAGGCCCCAAGCCCACCCAGAACAAATGCAGGAGACACTAGCATTGAAGAATTGGAAGCCACACTCCTGAAGTCTCTAAAATCATAGTGTCTGAAGTAAAGAAACAACTGAAGAAATAGTATGGAAGATATTAAGTAAGAAATAGTCGCTGAAGAAAAAAAGAAATTATAATTATGAGAGAATTACTAAGTGCTTCTAAATTACACTTGGAAAAATAGAGGACATTAGAAAAATGATGAATCTTTGAATGAGCAAAATAGAAAAACATAGAATGCATGAAGCAGATTCAAAGAGATATATTCAAAGGGATAAATGAAATTAAAAACCTTATAACAATCTGTCAAAAATTTAAGTGAAAGTGAAGTTAGAGTTTCAGATCTTAAAGACACCATCACAGCTAGAAAAGGAAAGAAAAAAATCTCTTTAAAGAATTGGGATGCAGGAAACAATAATTCAAAATCTCCAAAATGATACAAAGATGCACAACGTAACAGGCAGGCATCAATGAGAAAGGAGTCAATACAAAAGATATAAAAATAATACAGGCAGAAGTAATAGTAGAAAATTTCGGAAATATGGGGAAAAAAATCTGACATTCACATGACTGAAACATATAGAATTCCAAGTAACATCAACCCAATTAAACAGACACTCAGGCATAAAATAATCAAGGTCCTACAAGTCCAGCACAAGAAAAATATACCGAAAACTGTGAGAGAAAAATAATCAGAACACATTTAACAAAAAACCCATCAGAATAACAGCAGATTTCTCTTAAAAAACCATCAAGTCAAGAAGATCATAGAGCAAAGTACTTCAAGTTCTCCAAGAAAAGAAATTTCAGCCCACGCTGCTATACCCTGCAAAATTCTCTTTCACGTTTGATGGAGAAGTGAAACACTTCCATGACAAGAACAACTAAAGAATTTCATGATGACAAAGCCAACCCTACACAGACTAATTAAAGATATTCTAGAGAGGGACCTAAGTGACCACAAATCCATCAATGAAAAAAAAAGAAACAGCTAAATAGGGCAAACAATTAAATACAGGTGAAAAAGAGATATACAACATCTGGTAAATAACATATCAATCATAATTCAATACATCTCAATTATAACCATTAATGTAAATAGACTCAATTCACCAATTAAAAGAAATAGACTGGCAGAGTGAATTAGGAACCAAAATCCAACAATATGCTCTTTAAAATAAAAAAGTTATCTCATAAAGAAATTCATAAGCTGAAAGTCAAAGGATGGAATCAGTATTGCATGCCTCAGCACAACAGAAAAAAGTAAGGGTAGAAATCCTGTTTGCAGACAGTCAAAACTTCAAAGCAAGAATGAGCAGAAGAAATAAAGGCCACTACATACTGGCTAGGGGAAAAATACAACAGGAAGAGGTAACAGTTATAAATATGCAAGCACTCAACATGGAAGCACCCAACTATATGAGACAAATCTTACTGGACATGAAACGTTTAATATCCAATACCTCACTCTTAACAGGTGATGTTAACAGTCCCTTATTCTAAAATTAGTAGTTGTTTTTTTCACATTCTATAGGGATATAAAGTTTAGAATTTCAATGTTTGCTGGAAAATAACTGTTCCAAGCTATGTCTAAGGTATTTGATTTCAGACAGTGATGTCAAGCTTAACTGCTTATGTTGTAGATTAATAATATCCCTAACCTGCTCTTCTGGAAGGTTAACAACTTACTTTCGCAGAACAAAAAATTAGATAGAAAGAAGGGCTATAAAGATAGCCAATATGTTGGCCCTAGTCCTTCAAGGTCAGTGAGGACTCAGGACTTAAGAGAACCTGTACTTTAGCATTCTGTAACTCAGTGGTGTCCCAAACTTTCTGTTCAAGGAGATTGTGGTGCAATAGTGGTAAGTGACTAACGAAGTATAGTATGCCTAAGGAGAGTCACCTAGAGAGAAAACATTCTCTCAGGCTTTCACAGAGAGCAAATTGGTCAAGCAATGGCCGTGGCTCATCCAGATGGCTGACACTGACAAAAGATCTACAAACTGTTGCACATGGTGTCAGGGTAAATCCTCAGGGGACTTAACTGACCTTGTCAGATAAAAAAGTTACATTTTTTTGTTATATAGGTCTTGCTTTATCTTGGTCTTACTCATCTAGCAGAAAATTATTAACAGAAAATATGAAAAATAAAGCCATATTAATATGCTGAGCTATAAAAGTATCAACAACTTCTAACATTGCCAGTTCTGTGGATTACCCACTGCTATTACTGACTATTGGACTACATTGTATTATTTTTCTGAATTCACACATCTACAATAGTTGAATGACAATGGATCACCCACATTTGTCAAAACTAAATGAAAAAGGGGGATATAACTGAAGTTCCATTTTGCAGTAAGATATATAAATCATATATATATATATATATATATATATATATATATATATATATATATATGCAAACACAGCTACCTTCACTTAGGTCAAAGAAAAGAAAGATTTATTCTAAAAGTTTTTAGACAAAATATCACATCTTGCTGCCAGAGTGATAGCTCAATTTAATAAGGGCAAGGGCCTGAGTACAAGCCCTGGTTACACACACACACACACACACACACACACACCCAAAAAAAGAAAGTAAAAGAAGAAAAGAGATAAAAAAAGAAAGAAAAAAAGTCATGTTTGCATCTTGTACTCTGAATAACTACTATGAGGACAAAAATATGCAACGTATTAATTATTGTAATTGTCTAACTAAGCTGATTTTAAACTGTGTCATTTTGATTGCTTTCTCAATAAAATCAATAAATAATGAATGGCAATGGAACACTCTTCTCCTACAAAGTAATACATAGAAGGGGTATATAAATGAAGGACAATTTTGTAGTAAAAAATATTTATACATCTCTATATAAAAATATTTAGGATACATATACATCTACTTTCTCTTAGTTCAGTAAGAAGAAATATTTGTAGTAATAGTGTTTATAGAAGATATCATATCTTAATCTTATACTCTGAATAACAACCATGAAGAGAGCAATACGTAATTTATTAATGATTGTAACCTTCCTACTAAGCTGTTTTGCCACTGTCATATTGCTATTTGTTTCTCATTAAAATTACTAAAAAAGAAAATAAAAAGTAGTGAGGAATGAATAACTGGTTGGAAGACAAAACAATGTATTACAGCAAATACTGTGAAATTCATATTGTTTTTAAGTGAAAGCCATTGCCACATGTAATGTTTTCTGCTTTGTTTCTGATTTGTTCTCTCTTGAAAAAAAAAGAAAGAAAAAAAGTAAAAAAAAAAAAAAAAAAAAAAAAAAAAGATATTTCAGGCAGACGAAAAATCAGCAAAGGAGCAGCAAAACCGAACCAAAATTTGGAACAAAGTTACTTAGTGGACTTATACTGAATTCTGCACTCAGCCTGGTTGAACACACACCAGTTTTTCAGCTGTATATGTGTTATTTTATGAAATAGACCACATACTGCTTCATAACTCATGCTAAAGTCTAGCCAAGAGGGCGGAAATTATCCCGTGCATATTACTGTACCACAGTGCAATGAAGCTGGAAGCAAATAACAAAAGCAATGACAAAAACCATAAATACATGAAAATTATACAATTCTCTCCTGAGCAACCAATGGGTTGGAGAAGAAATTAAACAAAAAAATGCCTACAATTTAATGAAAATTTAAGCACAACTTGTCAGAATTTATAGCATGCAATGAAAGTAGTTCTTAGATGAAAATTTAGAGCTGTGAACTCCACACATTAGGAAAACAGAATGAGAACAAATAAATATCCTAATGATGCACCTCAAAAGTCTGTAAAAGGAAGAGCAAACCAAACCTAAAGCTCAAAGATTGGAGTGAATTATAAAGAATAAAGCAGAAATTATTTAAGTTGAGTCAAAGAAAACAACACAAAGAATTAATGAGTAAAAATCTGTTTCTTTGAAAGATTAAATAAAATTGTTAAGTCCCTAGCTAACCTCATCAAAGAGGAAAGAAAAAAACTCAAATTCAAAAAATGAGGAATAAAAAGAGTGAAATTATCATAGACCCTGTGGAAATTCAGAAGATCATCAATAGCTACTTTGAGAATCTTTACTCTCACAGTATTGGAGACACCAAAGAAATGTACAGATTCTTGGAAAGTTTCAAATTCCAAAAACTGAATCAAGAAAATGTAAGAACTCAAAGTAAACCCATAACTGTCAGTGAAATGCAAAAATATAATAAAAAAAACCTACCAACAAAGAAAATAATGATGTGAAGGATTCACATCTCAATTGTACAAGAAATTTACAGAAGATATAATCCTCATACTCCTCAAACTCTTCAAAGAAGTTGAAAGGAAGCAATCCTTAAAAAATCATTCTTGGAGGCAAGTATTATGCTGATGCCAAAAAGAGAGAAAGAAGCAGTTAAAAAAGAGAACTATAAGCCAATCTCCCTCACAAATATAGATTCAAAAAATTTTCAGTAAATTCCTAGCAAATAGAATACATCAAATCTACAAGAATATATACCGTGACCAGGTGGGATTCATCTCTGGGATTCAAGCATAGTTCAACATATGCAAATCAATAAAAGAAATACACTATATCAATAAAGCCAAATAAAAATCACATAATAATCTCAATTGAAACAGAAAAGTGTTTTGACAAAGTCCAACATTCCTTCATGTACAAAGTCCTACAGAAAAATGATATAGATGGCCTCTAACTAAATCTAATAAAAGCCATCTATGACAATCGAATTGCTACCGTAATTCTAAATGGGTCAAATCTGAAATCTTTTACTCTCAAATCTGGTACAAGACAAGGATATCAACTATCATCACTTCCATTCAATATAGTTCTGGAACAATTAGCTGGAGCCATTAGAAAAGAGAGGGAAATAAAAGAAATAAGAATAGACAAAGAAAAAATTTAAGTATCATTATCTGAAGATGACATGATGCTCTAATTTGGAAGACTAAAAAATCTCCACTAAGAAGCCACTAGAATTAATACACTAATTTAGAACCATAGCAAGGTACAAAGTCAATACCTGAAATTTAATCGCATTCCTCTACACAGATAACAAATACATTGAGTGGGAAATTAGAGAAACAATACCTTTTACAATAGCACCACAGAAAATGAAACATCTTGGAATTAATCTAACTAAGTCAAAGACCT
The DNA here is from genome assembly GCF_000260255.1 of Octodon degus. Lineage (NCBI taxonomy): Eukaryota > Metazoa > Chordata > Mammalia > Rodentia > Octodontidae > Octodon > Octodon degus. The sequence continues at coordinate 4,887,566 of NW_004524774.1, read as the reverse complement.
ATTCATTGAAAATTACAGTACTCTGAAAAAGAGATCATACAGGGTTTCTGAAAATGGAAATGTATTCCTTGATCTTGGATAGGAAGAACCAACATTGTGAAGATGGCCATACCCCCAAAATTGTTGTACAGATCTAATGCAATCCATATCAAAATACCAACAAGATACCCCACAGACTGAGAGAAATTGTTCCTAAAATTTATTTGGAACCAGAAAAGACCTAGAATAACAAAGGTAATGCTGGGCAAGAAAGATAAGGTGGGAGGTATTACAATATCTGACTTGAAATTATACTACAAAGCTACTGTGATAAAATCAGCATGGTATTGGCAACAAAAGAGACCTGAAGATCAATGGAGTAGATTAGAATTTGCAGAAGCATCTATGAGCACACTCAGGCACCTTATGTTCAACAAACGGACCAAATATGCTTATGGGAAGAAAGATAGCCTCTTTTAAAAATGGGGCTGGACTAACTGACTCTCTATATGCTGAAAACTAATACTTGACCCAGGTATATTACCATGAACTAAGCTAAAGTCAAAATGGATGAAAGATCTAACCATTAAAACAGGAACACTAAATCTACTGGAAGAGAAAGTAGGAGAAATTCTTGAAAACATAGGGGTAGGCAAAGAGTTCATGAACAAAAATTAAGTTGCACGTGTAATACTTGAAAGCATTAACAACTGGGACCTCCTCTTATTGAGAAGTTTTTGCATGTCAAAAGAAATTATCAAGAAAGTGATAAGACAACTCACAAATTTGGAAAAAAGTATTAACTAATAAGCCCTCAGACAAAGGTCTGCTCTCTAGAATTTATAAAGACCTAATTACACATTAAGGCCCCACAATTTAAAAACCCAATCCAGAAATGGGCATCCAAGATGAACACACGCTTCTCAGAGGATGAAATATAAGATGAAAATAAATATATGAAAAAATGCTCCACATCACTAGCCATCCGTGAAATGCAAATAAAAATAACACTGAGATACCATCTCACCCTAGAAAGATTGGCTATCGTAAAGAAATCAACCAACAAGAAATGTTGAAGTTGTGGAGAAAAAGGAACCCTTGTCCACTGCTGTTGGTAATGTAGACTGGTGCAACCATTATGGGAATCAGAATGGATACTCCTTAAAAATCTAGGACTGGAAATCTCATTCAAACCAGGTATCCCCCAACTGAGAATTTTCCCAGAGGAACTTACAGCATCACATCACAGTGATATATGCACTCCCATGTTTATAGCAGCACAATTTGTGATAACCAATCTTGGAAACTACCAAAATTTCCCTCACCTGAATAAGGGATGAAAGAAATGTGGTGTTTTTATACAATGGCGTTTTAATCAAATATAAATAAAAATGTACTCGAGGTATTCATATATACGTGGATGCAACTTGAAAATATACTCATAAGTGAAATATACCAGAACCACATGTGTAAATATTGTATTGTCTCTCTATTGTAAGAACTCAAAAAAATAATTAAAAGGTATAACACAGTTAAATGGAACGGAAGAACTTAACATTAAAGCACAAAGATAGAGCAAGGAGAAAATTTAGAAAATATGGTAGCAGCAAAACCATACATTTATTTCAACAATTTGGTCAAGGAAATGTTCCTAAAGATCTCTAACAGGTTTTTTAATATAGCAGTTAATAGGTAGAATTCTCACCCTGATTAACTCTGTAAGCTAATATCTGTGAACTGAGTAGCTACATTGAGGTTAGCCATGTGTAATACTGTAACCATTCTTGGAATACCTATTATTGTCTGATAAATTTGTACTGCTCTTAACATCATATCAATTCTTGCTATATTCTCTTTGAAGCAAATATTGTTCAAAAAGGTTTTAAAAAAGAAAATATGAAAGAAGAAAACATACAGAATTATTGTGATCGAACGATGTATATTTTTCCCTAAATTACTTTGCAAAAACATGTAATTTTTATTTTCACATTCTACAGGGTTTTCAAAATTAGAATATCCATATTTGTTAGAAAAAAACTATTCTATGCTATGTCTAAGTTGTTTGATATTCAGACAGTCAGTGATATTAATCCCAACTTGCCTCTGTTACAGGGTAATAATATCATTAAGCTTCTCTTCAGAATAATTAACAACTGAAGTTTGCAGACCAAAAATTGCAGAAATAGAGGGACTACAAGGGTAGCGAATATTTTGGCTCTTGCACTTCCAGGTCAGTGAACACTCAGGACAGTAGAGAACCTGTGCAGTAACAACTTGTAAGTCAGTGGTGTCCAAAATTTTCAGTTCAAGGAGATTAGGGGGCCACAGAGGAAATAAATGGTATGCCTAAGGAGAACCCTCTAGCTCTCCAGAGTTTCTCAGGCATTCAGAGAGAGAAAATCGCTCAAGCAATGGCCATGACTCATCCAGATGGCTGAAACTGACAAAAGATCTACAAGGTGTTGTGTATGATTTCATGGTGAATCTTGAGGGGATTTGACTGACCTTGTTAGACACAAAAGTCACATTTTTTAGTTATATAGGTCTTGCTTTAACTTGTTCTTAACCATCCAGCAGAAAATTATAACCCCTTGTGCAAAAAGTAATACCAGATTAATATGCTGTGCTGTTAAAGGCTCAGTTCCAAAAATTCTGACAATTACCCATTCTGCCAATAACCCATTACCACAATAGACTATTGGACTATTTTGGGTTATTTTGCTGAACTCAAGTATCTACAATATTTGAACTGACATCAAGTGTGAAAATATCATTTAAAGTCTTCTCTTAATATAGCTTCTCTATCAGCAATGGAACACTCATGTCGGACAAAACAAAACAAAAACGGGGATATAAATAAAAGACTATTTCGTAGTGAAAAAATATGTATGTATATGCATAATGATTAGGCTAGATATACAACTTCTTTCTCTTACTTCAATGAGAAGAGCAGTTCTGTATTAATATTATTTAGACAAGATATCATGTTTGCCTCTTGTTCTCTGTATAACCACTATGAAGACAACAATTTGCAATGTAACTCTCCTACTAACCTGTTTTGAAACTGTTTCATTACTATTTTGTTTTCTCCTTGAAATGAATAATAAAAGATTTATGTACAGCTATACCTGTTTAACATATTTGCAAATAAATAATATAATTAGAAATTAAAATGTAAAAAGTTTTTATAATATAATAATTTGATATAATATCCAAATTTTGCATACGTTCATTTACAAAGATGTGATTATATAAGTAGCAAACTAAGAATTTATGCACACTGTTAATAGTTTTTATCTTGAATTATAGAAGATGTGAGGAAGAGAAAAGAAATTGTATCCTAAAAGTCCCAAAAAGGTCTATTGTTTTGAAAAAGTGTGAGTATCACATATTGTGATACTACTCATTTAATATAAATTGCATATTATTCTTCTAAATAAACATTTCAATATAACATTTTATAAAATTATAGAGAATTAGATTAAATTTAGTGATATCTTAAATTTTAAAATCCACCTAGAATAAATGACAATGAAGCATTAAGTTTTTTTTTTTTTGTTTTTTTTTTTTTTAAGAAGAGAGGGTCTTTTACTTTGTAGCTTGTTTTTTGGTGCTCCATTAGAGTATCTTTGTTCCTTAATGCAACTTTACTACTTTTTCACTCAACTTAAAAGATTAAGTATTTTATGTTTTCTTCCTTTAAAAATGGTACGCTTAATTTGAGGAAAAAATTAATTTAGTGAAAATACATATGCCATTTCACTTAATTACTACTGTTTCAAAAATATTTTACAAATGTATGTAATTAGTATTCAATACGTAGTACCGTGAAAATTCAAGATAAGACATTACAGGGAAACTTTACTAAGAAATACAAGTACATTTTAAAGGAATATTTTGTAAATTAAAATATTGTTTACTCCTGTACTGTATATTTTTCCATAATTTTATTGAAAAATAAATAGCAATTTGACAGTTTCAAATCAAATCAGTAGGACATTTCCAATAATTAACACATCGCATACTGCCTTCCTAGTGGTTATTTGCTGTACAAGATGCAGAGATGATATCCTATTTACAAACACTATCAGAAAAAAATCCCTTTTTTCATTGAATGAAGAGAATGTAGCTATATATCTATCCTAACCATTTTGAATACACATATACAAAATAGACATTCATCTATATTACATTTTTTGTTTAGTTCCATCATTTAAATACTATAGGTATGTAAACTTAGCAAAATATTCCAAAATTGTGTAGTAGTCCATGATAGTATTGGGTCTTCCTCTTGACGAGCAATGTCAGAAGTTGTTGACCTGAGACAACTACAGCTCAAAATAACAACGTGGCTTTATTTCTTGTATTTCATTTTCATACTTTTCTGCTGCATGGTTAAGACCAAGATAAATCAAGACCTAGGCAACAAGAACTGCAGCTTTTAGATCTGATAAGGTCAGTCAAATCCCCTTAGGATTTATCCTGAGGCCATGTACCTCAGATTGTAGATCATTTGTCAGTGTCAGCCTTGTAGATGAGTCATGGCCCTTGCTTGGCCGATTTACTTTCTGTGAAAGCCTGAGAGAATGTTTTCTCTCCATGTGACTCTCCTTAGGCACACTATACATCATTGATAACTTTTCTTTTTGGCCCCATAAAATCCTTGTTTAGAAAATTTGGGACACAACTGAGTTACATGTTGTTACATTACAAGATCACATATGTCCTGAGTCCTAATTGACTTTGGAATGCTAGGGCCAAAATGTTGGCTTTCCTTGTGGCCCTCCTTTTTCTGTAATTTTGGTCTGCAAACTTAGGTTGTTAATCCTCCAGAAGAAAAGCTTCTTGTTATTACCATACAACCTAAGCTGTTGAGCTTATCTTCAGTATCTGTGTGAATATCAAATATCTTAGGCATAAGATGGAACAGGTATTTTTCATAAAGTATTGGTATGTTAAACTTTAAACCCCTGCAGAATATGACAAAAAATAAAAAAATAAAATATATTTTAAAAATAGGCATGAAGAATTATATGTGTTTACACATAACTCCAGAAATCTAACCATATGCAACCTTGTAGCAGGACAGTCCCGTAACATTCCTTTTCCTGTCTCCTGCCTTCATTCACGTCCCCTTTCCTTTTTTAAACAATTATCTACCGGAGTGAAAGAGTGACAGCAACTGGAGTGTCATGACAAGCAGCACATATTCAGATGATCAGAATGACAAGCATTCCAAGCATGAACCTACTATTACAAAGTGCCATCTTCAGTTCTGTTGCTTAGTTCATAGGTGACAGTATGTATAGTTAGTCAGGGTGAGAATCCTTCCAATTAACTGCTAGATTCAAAAATCTTCTGAATATTCTCAGGATCATTGCCTTACCCATTTGTACATATAACTGTATGGCTTTCCTCTGTCATGTTTCCTAGCTCTTCTTCTTGCTCTCTGCTCATTGTTTAGTCCTCAAGTTCTTGCTTTTAGTTTTATATTTTTAATATGAACCAATATTCAGCATTTAGTGAAAATATTAATATGAAACAAATTTAGTTTAAAGTATTTGTAGTATTATCTCCCTCAACTATGATTAATCTTTCTATTTTTACAAATTTTAATCAAATGGGAACGAAGAAGGAAGAAATTCAATTTTTGAGGGTTTTTTTTCTTTTTTCTTTTACAAGAAATTCTGATGACCTACTGGCAGCATTTTTATCTTCTCTTATTTGTCTTTCTGTCAGTCACAAAAATGAGGAGTGCATTGTTAATTTATGTGCAATATTTTCACACTTTTATACAAAAACTATTGCTGCTCCATTAGTCTGTTATTTTTCTTTGATCTGCCCTGGTCCCTTTCTCCACCATATTTAGAATTTGGAATAGGATCTCTTAGTGATTATGCTACAACTCAATTAGATGAGGATAATTAAGAGTTTACTTATGACAAATGCAAATATGTCATGTATTAAATATGTTTGTAGTGAAATTTCAATTTTCTATTTTTCTCACTTTATGAAACTACATAAAATATCAACTAATAATGTAGAAAAACTGGAGTTGACTATACATCTTTCTAAGTTATTACCTTTATAAAAGAAATGCAGATTATTTTAGCTTATTTAGTAAAGGGTCTATAGAGTCTCACTACATAGGTCAGACTCGTAGTGATTCTCCTGTTATCAGCCTCCCAAACAATGGGATAACAGCTGGGTGGGGATCAAATCCCCAATACTGTACTCTGCATAAGCAGGTACTTTAGTCTACTGAGCTATCTGGCTGGCCCTACAAGAAATACAGATTTAATTTAAATATTCAACTTATTTATATCACTTAAAATATAATTTACAATGTGATATTTTTGCATTTGTAGGAAATATTATTGCTTATATTAAGGCATACCTGTATGTACTGTCCAAGACACAAATTGAACCTGTCCAGCCAGTTAAATCCTTCCATTGTAGACATCATTTTCTGAGATGATGAAGACTATTTGACTTCTATTTTTTTTTCATTTTCAGCAGACTTTTGAGATATTATTGAAGCAAAAATATTATTGCTGTTTACCATGTCTTTATACATTAGCAAAACCCTTACTTTTATGCTATTAACAGGAAAATCATTGGATCAGTCCTTCTGGTGATATTTAACTGGACCTATTGATGAATTCCTATAGAAGGTAATACCCAATATGTATATGTAAACACGCAATCTTTTAGACTATTTTCACAAGATTGTACAAAAGCAATCTCAAGGTATAAATATTTGCATCACTTATATTGGTATTTTTTAAAAAAATAGACTTTCAACCACCTGGATTTGGAATGATACTCATTGTACACAGATACAAAAACAACTAACAGATGGTAATAGCTGCATATCACCATTTGTTTTGCGTACATTCCATCTAATGACCAAAGACAGCTTCTTCCAGTCTCAATTTCTCAGTTCATTATTTCACTCATGAAATTTTGATTTCAAATAAAGTCCAAAATAAATTTCTTTCTACTAACCTTCTGCATCTCTTCTTTAAATGACATAAATATTTTCATTTCTTAAGCTATTTTATCTAAATGATGCTTCTCCAAGAAATATACCATTTTTCAAAAAAAAAGATGTTTATTTGCCTAAATCCTATTGGATAAGTGAAATTCTTGAATAAATCTTCAAGTTATAGTAAGAGAAGGAACCACTTTCCTCCTTTCTGTAGTGTAGATTACATAGCAGTGATTAACCAGCAACACATGACCACTTTGCAACAAAGCATAATGTCTCTAGAAAGTCTTTCAGAGGTAATATTCCTTCTAATTGCTCTTCAGCTTCTGTAATTTCACCAGATACTTTCCACCAATGAAAGTTTGCTCTGTAGAAAGGAAAGAGTATCAAAGTGAAAGTAAAGCTCTGTTCTGGGTTCTAAGAATGATGTAAGTCCCTTGCTGAAGCTGGAAATACAGTTGCTCTTTGCCCTCTTTATTTGTATAGTTCTACTTGGTATCAAATTTTGCTCCTACTTCATTAATGCTATCAGACACCTTTGCTTGAAAAGGCAGCTTTCATATTATCTAGAATGATTCTTTTGATTACAAGATGAAAAATTTTTAGCCATGCAACTTCTAGGTATTGTGGCAGAATCCAGATTCCACAGACTTCAACTTGTCATCATCTTGTATAAAGGGAAAAATTCTAAAATTACACTCCTTTTCTTCTGTGAAAGTTTTAATAGTATAATCCCTAAGTCTTTTTCTCATCTAGCCACTAATTTTATTTTAACTGTTAAACTTTAATTGGTACATTTAACAAATAATTCTAAATGTATGTGGTCCTTTCTGTAATTTCTTATACATTTCAGTGCAATTTGATGTGTCATATTGGAAAATCTACACTGGACCAAGCCTCATTATGCTACTTATAGTTTACTTACTGGTGCAGAAATAGAAAATCACAGAATTTCAATGACCTGTCCAAGATGTCACAGGTAGGAGTATTGGGAGCTGGCTAGAATGTCTTCTGATACTCACTTACAACTCTTTTTCACTAAATGTTTTAGCCTGAAACTTCTTAGTGTCCATCATTTATTCTAACATAATGTTTCTAGCAGTAATTGTGTCGAGGAGTTATGAAATACCAGAATTTTTTTCTATTATTATGTATTCTGTACCCACGGGGTTGTAGAGACACTATTTACAAGATACTCTCTTCCTTCAGATAAAAGATAAAGCAACCTTCAGAAATAGATGAAGTTATAGACAATACCTAATAAAGTGCTTTGATTGACAAGATTATACAAGCATGAAGAAAGTCTTCTCACATATTCTGGCAATTGCATAAAGTGATTTTTGAAGAGTAATTTAATGACCACAGGGAAGCCAGAAGCTTAGCAAAAGTACTTGAATCTTAGTGTCCTTCAACTGGAGCTGATTATCTACTTTTAATTGAGAAATAATTAAATATTTTGTACATTTATTGAGTTTTGATGCAGCGATCCACATATAAAATATCATTTGATGTGTATTTTCAGGGACTTAAAATTATGGGAAAAGGATGAAAGCTTAACAGAATCTATGTCAAGGAAATAAATATATGAAATAAACTAATATCCATTATTTTGGGGGGAGTGCCACTATCTTCTTTGTTTAAGTCAGTTTAAAACACACCAGATTATTGATGTATAATCATAAAACAGGTAATGTCTTACTAAACCTATACAGAAAATAACTCATCCCGAATTTCTCCAAAACTACCAACTTTCTTTCTGAAAATTAATTTTGAATGTTAGCAACTCTTATGCTTGTTAACACAGACTTTCAAGAACACAATATTCAAAACCTGTCACTGATAATTTTCAAATGTTTTCCACTGTGACTTTAATCTGCATTGCCATGAATATAAATGAATTCAAAAGTAATTTTATATTTACAAGGCATTAGTGTGTCCTTTTTGTAAAATTCTTCTTGAAATATTGGTCTTATATTTCCTTTTTTTCTATCTCATTCTATTTGATATTTATGAGTTCTTTATATTGCCTACAAATGTTTCTGTCATTTTGCCATAATTAAAATATCTTTAATATCTCTGTGCCTTGCTATTTAACTTTATTAATATTGTTATTTAATAAAAGAAAATCATCAAATTTTTAACCTTGTAGAATCAACTATGCAAGATATATTTATTGAGTAGAATGATTTAATGATTTGTTATTTACTCATAATTCAAGTGACAAAAACTTGAATAATCTCAAAAGACTATGAGTGTATTGTTAGCAAAAAATATAATCTCCTTACAGAAATATTCCATTGCTCATCCTATTTAAGCACTGAAAGATATTTTTCTGCACCTTCATATTATTGGACATGCATATGAATATGTGTGTAAAAAAGAGATCATGAGTAGTGGATGAGAACATAGTTGTTATGGTTCAGTGGTGGCGTTTATCACATCTGTATTCTATAATCAGTCCCTTATAATAACTTAGCCAGTCCCTAAAGAAAGCATTTACTATTCCTCAGTATGCTAGACACATACTTAAATATATTTAATTGTGAAATGCGCTTAATTATACATTTGGCCATGTTAGAAATGAGGAAAGTTTCTAGGGAGATAGAAATTTTCTTTGATTTCAAAAAAATGTTTATTAACATGTACTTGCATGCTTAAATTAATCATGAGGAGTTGGAATATGAATATAATTCTGTTTACATAACTTTCTCATCTGCTCCTTCTTCCTTTGTCCCACTTGTTTACATTTTTTGGTTCCTTTTCCATTTGGTAAAGACCTAAGGGAAACAAATTTTCTATATTATAATGGAGCTAAAAGTTATATCCAAGGGTTGATTGAAATTCATAATGGCTAATTAATTTTAAAAATGTTATTGCAGTAAAAGTCATTTTAGCAAGAACAATGGGATAGGTATAATCAAAGAGGAGTTTTTTTATATCTTTGAGGGGATTAATTATAATGTCTATTACTATAATAAAAAGTATAATAAAAATGTTAATCTAAGCACACAAAAAAGTTTGATTAATATTGTTTATCAAACAGGTATAGAAATTTTTGTCCAGTAAACATATTTCAGTGTGTTCTCATCTACCTTAGTCATCTAATCTGGCACCATGAAATGTAAACATTTTGAATTGATTCAGGACATCATGGAAGTCAAGATAACACAACAAAACATCCTCATGAAACTGGAATTCATGTATTGTTTCACAAAATAGCAATAACAATGGGAGAAACTTGTTTCAAGTGAGTGGGATTATTTTAAAGGAGTTTAATGGCAGTGTCTACTATTATAATAAAATTTTATTTAATTTCAACATACACAGCTTTTTTGATGGCACTGCATAGACAAATCTATTTGTCAATATTACATAGTTAATAGTTCTGCATTTCAGTATACTATGTATTTAAATGTCATCTATAATGATATAACGAAATAAATATCAGAGGTTTGGTGTGTAGCTCAGGTGTGGGATATTTACCTAGATTGAAGAAGCCTTGAGCTCATACACTCCTACTAAATTAAACTAAATTATATTTTAAATTAAATTATCAAGTGAATGAAGGAGTGAAGATACTTTTGGATGATCAGGTTCTATAATAGTACATTTTTAAATTTGATTTTTTGAATGCTTTATCATAAGCAGAGATCATTTATTGGAATTTAATAATGGGAATCAAATATAATTACCAATGGTTCTGCTATGTGGTCTTGTATAAGTCGGTTAACTGTTGATTCTCAGTGTGTTTCTTTTGAAAGTGAAAACATACTAATGATTACATAGTACTTTTGAAGACAGACACATGCATGGCACTGAAAACAGAGCACATGCCCAAAAGATCTTATTTTAACATTTCAAATATACTACACTCTCAGATCGTCACATAATATTAATCTTTTAAAATGTCTTAGTAATTACATCTACAAAAATTAAATTTTTCAGATGAAGGAACTGAAGCTTTAAGGAGTTAAATGTTTTTCCCACGGATTACACCATTACTAGATGTCAAGACTCGCTTAAGAAGGCCACACCATTGTAGAGGACATCTTACTCTTAACTGGTAAGATATACATTAATCATCATCTCAAAATTGATCATACACATGATCTTCTACTACATACATATTCAAGCAGATGATTTAGTGAATTTTCTTGCCTAAAATATCTAATAATATTATGTAACTTGATATATTATTTTATGTATGATACCATATATTGTATAAGTATCTTACATGTATAACATATGCATTAGCAATAGTTTTGGGTTTTTTGTTGTTGTTGTTGTTGTTGTTGTTGTTGTTGTTGTTGGAACTAGAGACTGAACTCAGGCCTTTGTTCTTGACAGATAAGCGCTTATTCTACTGAGTCATCCCCCTGGTCCCCCCCTTTTTTGTATTATATTTCAGAACAGCTAGATTTACACTGTAGTATAATTACCTGCTGTAACTTTTATTAATTCAGTGATAGCTGTTCAGCTGATTTCTACATTTTTAGGATTGCATAGTGACTGTGATGATCTTCATATGTACAAGTTTTATTTATATGTGAAAAGATTTCTATGTAGTGGATATCCACTACTCGAATTTCCTGGGCCAAATGTCTGGTTTTCAAATATTTGCTTAGCAGGTCATCCCTGAATTACACAGACATTTTATTGTTTACATATTTGGCATTATAAAGCTTAATATATTTGCTGTCTAAAAGCAGGATTTGGTGAAAATTATTTTTTCCTTTGTCTATGGTCCAATGACTAACTTGGAAAATATTATTTATTTATAAGGTATATTTGTAAGAAATCCAATAAGTTTAGGTAATATCTTTAGGAGTTTCTTAATTCTATTCTCTTTTCATGGAACCAACCTCAAAACGTTTGTGATTTTTGGTTGGTAAATTATAATCTCTTTCTTCCAAGCATCTACACGATCTACACTATTTGCATAGCAAAGCCTATATATCTTCTTCTGTACTCTACAAGTAAATTAACAGTCATTTTCTGACAGTGTATAAGAGTATCTATCTGCTCAAGAAATAAGACTAATTATGGAACACTGTCAAGCTCCCTTTGCATTCAATTTCAATATGGTTTCTTCCAGCAGAATGAGAGAATAATGGTCAACCCTGAAAACACGTAGGCAAAATGATTTTCCTGACCTCCTTTATGAAGTTCATCTCTATTCTGTATAGGTGAAGCATTTCCCTTTAACAGATATAATTTTAGTATTTGAGTATTTTATAAAAATCTAATAGTAGCCTCTTTTGCTTTCAATTTAATGTTGGTATATTTCAAGAAGAGCAGCCTAACCTATTCATAGAGAGCAATTATGACAGTGACTTTTAGTACAGACTTTAGTATGTAAAATATATATTATATATAAAGTATGCTAAAGCTATGTCATTTTATGCTCAGTCAAATATTTTTAGGCCAACAGAGATAACTCAATTGATACCTCAGTGTATAAAGGACAATATGCCTTGAGTTTCCCCCATATTATAGGATGCCTAATTTCTTTCCAAATCAGCTTGTAGGACGTCAGATTAAACTACGTGGACATGGATGTATGAAGGGAATGTACATATAAAATATACTTATAACTAATACTTGACTTTTGTTCTTTCTGTCTCAACCACATTGTCCTTGGAGAAAAAGAGAGGGATACAATGCAGGAATGTTTAATGACACACAATTCCTCACCCAATATCACATCTTTGTCCTGACAGTATTTATAGGAAAAATTAGTTTACTTGAGAATGAAGTCTACCATTCCTACATTATGTCTTTTCTAAAAAATAGTTTTATTTTTGAAGATAATATGGTAATAAAAAATTAGAAACAGTATAGAATTTCACTAAACAAAAAATATGACTTTGACAGTATTTGTTGTATTGCAGTATTGTATTCAAATTACTTGTTTAGATTACCAGAAGGCTTGGACAGTTGTACTGCTGGTTTCTGCTGGTCTATGGAAAGGAGCAGTTAATGATATTTTTCTTATTTTCTTAATTTTTTGATAAGTTTTTCCCCAATTTTGTATACATGTGTCTGGTAACCTACATGATTTCTTTCTGAATGTATTTGGTACAGAGTTTCACTCAGTGCTGGTATTACAGGTATGTGCCACCATGGCCAGTTCATTGCACCTGGGCATGTGTCCAGTGTGGTATGTGGTGCTGTGGATGAAACCCTGTTCCCTGTGCTTGCCTAAACAGGTGCTGAGTTTGATGACCTATCTTGCTGTCCCCCTGCATGGTTTCTTAATCTGAGAAATTGACCTGGATTTTGCATTAATATCAAATTATCAATATTTATTACTTGTGGTGTTGGAAATCCAACTGAGAGCTTTATACATACCCCCATGAACTGGATTATAGAAGGATCTATTTTAAAATGAATCTTTTATTTTGAAATAGATTTAGATTCATAGGAAACAATCATGACAGTAGTATGAAAAAATTCTAATATATTCCATACTCATTTTAACTCATTATAAACATCTTATATCACCATGGTACACTGATCATCACTACTGGCTATAAGGTATTGCTGACACAATTCACAGCCATAGCATGGCCCAAAAGTTGAGCAATTACATGGAGTCCATGGACAGTTTACCATCTAAGAAGGCCCAGAGGGCATGGTCTTGTTCCTTAACCAAGACTCCCTCAGCATGACAGAGACTTAGGGGAAAAACTATCTTGATTCAGGAGAAAAACTATCTTGAGCTGAAGGTTCTATGGCTTTTTATTGACAGACCCAGAAACAGGAATGAAGGACAAAGGAAGGACACCTATACAGGATTTCCTATTGGGGATAGGGAAAGGACAATCTAACGACAGGGTGATCTGCTGCATAACTCACCTTATGGCTAATCCCAGTAATTAATCACAGTAAGGAAGCACAAAATCCAGCTCATAATTTTTTTAAGATAATGTGTTTTGATCCTACTCGGGTTTGTGGCCCTGTAGGCTATCTTTTAATCTTTAATCATGTATTCAGATGTGTTTTGGGCTTGTGGCCCCAAAAGTCCCTTATCTTTCCATATCCAACTCATACATACATTCACCAGTACCCTCACACATTATTATTAATTAAACTATAAGATTCATACTGCTCTATTTTCAGCTTAAATCCTTTACTTTTAGTATTGTTAAGCTAAAAGGCAAAGTCAGGTTGGAATTTGTAAGTAAAAGATGACTCCAACTATATCACACTACACCAAACACAGGAAAAAAGACCAAAAAGGCACTGAAATAAGGGTGAAAATGCACTAACAAAAAGGTGAGATTTAAAAGTTCACTCTTTCCATGAAAAGTTATAATCTATGTTAAATATGTGACTCTAGTTCATATTAGAAAAACAGTACTACTGACAAAGTTTTTGACTAGAACCCTTAAGATACTTTCATAAGAAATGCTATATCCTTTTTCCCTTAATATGAGACATAGACAGATAATGATCAGCCTTGAAAACTAGAAATGAATAATTCCAGCCTTAATGAGCCAATATTTATCTTTCCTACCATCACTATTCTCTTCTTCAGTGGCTACTCTTCAGCGCAAGTATCATAAGCAATGCTTTATAAAGTACAAAATCAGGATATAAACTATTTTCCAAAATTTTGACTATCCAGTTTTGTTATAATATTATTTCCCTTAAAAACATGGATAGGTGCATTTATTTTGTATTGAGAAGCAGTACATAGGCCAGTTTGAATATATACTGTAGAAGTAGAGAAAACAACTAACATCTATGATGTGTACTGGTCAATTTTCACCTTTGTGCAATGAACTTAGTTTTTTTCTCATATTTTTGTATTAGAATAACATAAAATTATTTCTTGAAGGTAATTAGTAAGGCCTCGACTAAAATTTATGCATTTTTTATTCTTTTTAGTTTGTTGCTTTAAGTTTTATTTTTATTAGTACTTGTGTGCAGAACATAATGATTGCATTTATTCTTGGAAGTTTGTACACAGACACAACACATCTAAGTTTTTTGATATCCTTTTCCCCCTTCCCTCACCTGCATTGTGGGTCTCTTCTCATTTCTTAAAAAAATTTATATCCTTAACTGGTATATGAAATTAAAGAAAGAATAAAATGCAGCAAATTAGTTTCCTTTCCTTCCCTATTATCAACCTCAACACATTAAAATCAGGGTAGGAAGAATATTATTTGGAGTAATATATAGGAAACCAAAAGCAGGTACTTTATTCCAGCCACATCAAACAAATAACTTACTAGAATTATTGGTCTTATCAAGTAAACTCTGGTTTCTATGATGCTTTTATACAGGCTACTATAATGCTAAGTATAGATTTTTATAACGGTATTAGAATTATAAAAGCAGCAAAAATCAAGTCAACAACTTTGGACATTGCCAGTCTTATGGAAAATCCACTGCTATTATGGACTACTGGATTCTATTAGGAGATTCTGCTGAATTCAAGCACGCACAATATTTAAATGACAATGGAATGCCCTTCTCTGACAAAAGTAACCAAAAAGTGGGATATAAATGAACTACGCTTTTGTAGCTGTATACTCAAAATATTTAGGATAGATTTACAGCTCCACTCTCTTCATTCAATGGAGAGAGATGTTTGTTATAATAGTGTTTCAGACACGATATCAGGTCTGCATCTTGTACAAAGAATAATCACTAAGAAAAATATGCAATTTATTAATTACTGTAAATCTGCCAGTAATTGGCTGTGAAACTGTCTCATTGACATTTGTTTCTCACTAAAATTATTTTTAAAGCAGAAAATAGTCTTAAAATATTCCAAAAGCATCACAACTTTTATTGTTTTTGCTAAAGACTGTGACTATGATAACAATGTTGGCCTGAAACACAAGACATTTCCTTTTCAGACTCCAAAGTAGATAGATTATGAGCATGGGCTACAATGCCTTGTTTAGATATATTTTGAGGTAAGAGTTGAAAATAAACAATTGGTTATGTGAATGAGTTTGAGCTAAGATAAATATATTTCTGTTAAAGAACAAAACTTCAGAAAATGTTTAAATTTCATATGCATCTGCAATATTAGTAAATAATTTAGTGTTATTGTAAATGCTGGATAAACTGTAGTCACAGTTCCTTAGTATCAAGCAAAGAGGAGATAAAATAGGCATACTTTCCAAGTATATTGACTGCATTGACTAAATATCATATCTAGTGAAAGCACCAGTAATTTTGATATGTATTTGTTTCAGTAACATAAAAGATTTTCTATTTTTAGAGTACAAATTAGAATTAAAACAAAAAAAATACAAGTGATACAGAATTTCATGCAACAAAGTAATATAAATTGTGCAATATTAATTGTAATACTTAGTGTTGAATTCCATCCAGTTATTCATATTACCAAATATTTATATGCAGTATTTGAAAAAGAAGGAAATGTATAAGAATTTTAAAAAAGAAAAAGCACAAATAATTGAAAAATAGGAGATGAAACATATTAAAACACTGTTTCTTTTCATAGACTAGTGGCAGAAATGCACAGTATAGTTGTCCAAACCTACCTTCTTACATACATAGATATACCTCTTTCCCACACTCCTTCGCCTGTCCTTATTCTGAAATCATTAACTCTTTCCTTTTGAATAAGTTAATTATATTTTACCAGTTTCTACTCTTCAGCTTCCATTTTTCTCTTGCAGGCTCTCAAGCTAAGGAGACAATGTGATGTTTACACATGCAGGGCTGGTTTATTTCACTTAAGAATATGTTCTCTAGTTGCATCCATTTACTGACAAAAGACTTAGAATCATTCTATTTTATAGATGAATTTCATTCTCATTTCCATCTCTTGTGTCTCTTCTCTTGTGACTATGATGACGTGGCTTTCTTAAAAAATAATCTTTGTGCAACAAAGAATAACATTCAGCATTCAGCAATATTCAGATGTTGAAACATAAGTTTTTTTAAATTCATGTTTTTAGGAAGAACAGAAATTATAGCTAATCCTAATTTCTCAATTTTGACTTTTTTCCTCCTTTCAATTTGGGATATTGTCACAATACTCTCTGATATATATTGATTTTAATTTTGTTGTCAACTTCAGATAATCAGTTATAATGCTATTTAATGCCATTAATAGCAATCTATCTTGTGAAGTGAGTATGCATTTTAGTTGTAGTTATGCTGAAGACAGATCACATGCAGTTTCTAGTTAGTATCTGCTAAGTGTTTTGAACATAGAAACACCAATGAAGTGCTAATTATTGGTATTTATCATCTTTATAAAAATATAAAATAAGAGGGAGAGATATTCACATAATAAATGCTATTCAACCCTTCAAAAGAAAATTCTCTGAAGCAATTTACCTATTCCAACTATACCCACTTTTACAAGGCAATTTTACTGTGAATTTGATGAAAGACAGTGATCATCTTGGCAGTGATACTTAAACAGTCTGCCATGGCAATTTGAGCCTTTGTTAAAACACTGTGTTGAAATATCCTGAGGTTTTTTCTTTCCCTAAGTAGTGCTCTCTTTTGCCAGAGTCATTTCTTCTAAAGTAAATCTTTTCTCCTTCTGTTTATAATTGAGAAATTAAAGCCAACTAATTTTTTGAGGCACATAAACACCTGAGTAGGGAAATCAAGATTAACAAGGTAGGAGACCTCCAAAACAAATGCAGTAGGTATTCTGCATTGAATTCTTCAAGTTAAATAAAAGTCCTCGTAACATTTATGTTACAGATTTTGTGGATGAAGCAAAACTTTAAATAAAGCACATATTCATATTCTTTGGTACACACAGTGTAAGCCTGCAAATTTTGCAGTCACAAAATTGAACTCTAATCTCTAGAAATCCTTATTCAATTTTACAATATTAAAATTATACATTCCAATGCTCATCTGCACATATCTAAAAAAGAGTCACTCATAGTTAGAAATGAAATTCACATAAGTCATAGACTCTTGTACAAGTATATTTACTTATAAATATACTGAGATTTAAATGGTAGAGTGGGGAAATATTCATTTTATTCATAATGAATTGATTCATTGTGAGTAAAAGTCTAGAAGCTACTTCAGTTTACTTCACCCCAGTAATGTGTTTCTAAACATCAGGGTCCTCTTTCCATTATTTATAAAAGTACCATGATTAATTCCTGCTGCAAAAAATGTTCACTGATCACTATACTTTGTGATGCTATTTGGTAGACTAAAATAATTTTAAAGCAATAACTGGATGTTTTCACTTTAAATAATGCCACATTATGATAGTTCTTGCAAGAATCATTCATGTGCTATTTAAAGAATAACAGAAAATAGATTGGTTCCATTGTTCAGGTCATATTGCCAAATGATTTTAATTATTGTATAGTCTATGTTTCCAGTTTAATCATCATAAAAAGTATGATGTACAGTAATGTTCTTATTACTCTATGACAACATTATAAATAGTTTTCTAGATGTAATTTGAGGAAATAATTTGTCTTGCAAAAATAAATGATCTTTCAGACAAAATGAAATGAAGTACTAGGAATGTGTTAAAATAATTGGAGGCAACCAGTCCTAATTTAAATAGTTGAACATTTCCAAATTACTCAAATAATTCAAATTACCTGTCTGTGCTACCAAGAGATTCTGGTTAACTGCTTAATTTTTTTTTAACTGAATAAGCTGTGCTCTAAGATGTTACATCAATCTAGCACTGGTCAATGTAGAAACAACAGAAAGTTCATATCTTCACTCTATTACTCACATGCCCAACATATATCTTACATACTTTTCATAAATCTTGTTAAACTGTTTATATCACAGTTTTATTTTTAAAATAAATGCATTTCTAAATTTATTCTTCCCTGAAATTATTTTATATTACTCAGACATTGTAAAGCAAGAGTTGAAGAGACATACACTCAGAAAATACTGCCAGCCCTTCAAGAGCTACATCATGGTAAGCCTTGGTGGTTTTAGTTTGTTCTTGTGCATGTCCTGAAAATGGGCAAGATAAGATGTAGATCCCACTGTCTGAGGCTTCCTTACCGGTAGTCTACAATAGAATGTGAGGACTTGCTTATGATTGAAGTTTAAAGATATGGTACTCATTCAGTAGTAAAATTTCTCTGAAGATAGAAGTCTGTGGAAGAGAAATCTCAGGCTCAGTTAACAAGCGCAGTAAAACCTAAATTTATAGTCTTAGGAATATTCTATTCTTTTTAATTTGGAGTGAGTTTTCTGTGAGGAAAATACATTGCAACTTTGCATATTTCTGTATTCTGATTTTGCAGTTTCACTTAACAGTAAAATTTGGGATGATTTTCCCTGTCACTTTTCTACCTACTTTTACTTTTCTGTGATACTTTTTTAATATGACTTGGATCAGTAATTCATGCATTTAATATTTAAATGTGATTATAAATTGTTTTATACTTTCAAAGAGATGTTCACATTATTCATTTCACTTGATGCATATGCACACAAAGAGATAAAGCAAATAATACTTTTTTCCATAATTTTATTGAGAAACAAATAGCAATGAGACAGTTTCAAACCAAATTGGTAGAACAGTTTCAATAATTAACACATTGCATACATTCTTCCTAGTGGTTAATTGCTGTACAAGATGTGGACATGATATCCTATTTACAAACACTATTAAAATAAATCCCTCTATTCATTAAGAGAATATATATATATATATATGTATATATATATCTTAACCATTTTGAATACACAGATAGAAAATGGACATTCATCTGTATCCCCTTTTTTTGTTAAGTTTCATTATTTGAATATTAAAGGTGTGTAAACTCAGCAAAATATTCTAAAAGAGTCCAGTACTGTTACAAATAACAAATCTCTACTTTGAGAAGTTCTAATGATTGACTTAATTTTCAACTTGATTCTCTTGAGAAATTCCCATGGTATTAGTAAAGTAAAATTCTATCTGAGCCTTTCTTCTCTGGCACTTTTCCATGCTTTGTTCTCCAGGTACCCTAAAGAAAGAAGCTTGGCAACACCTTGATATTGCAGTCATAGAGCAAACCAAACCAAAGTGAATGTTCTGAAACTACAGAACAAACACGCTTCTCTTCTTTAAAGTACTGGATATGTTCCTCAGGAATATGAAAGTTTGGTAATGGAGATTTGACATTATTTGTATTGTTTTTATTTTTTAATTTACTTTATTTTTTATTTTTTACATAATTTTATTGATAAACAGATAGCAATGAGAGAGTTTCAAAACAAATCGCTAGGACAGTTTCAATAACTAACACACTGCATACATTCTTCTTAGGGGTTAATTGCTGTACAAGATGTGGACTTGATATCCTGTTTGAAAACACCATTAGAACAAATCATTCTATTCATTAACAGAATGTAACTATATATCTATCCCATCCACTTTGCATACACAGATACAAAATGGACATTCATCGGTATACCCCATTTTTTCTAAGTTCCGTTATTGAATATTATAGGTGTGTAAACTCAGCAAAATATTCTAAAAGAGACCAGTAGCCCATAATAGCATTGGGTCTTCTGTTTAACTGGCAATGTCAGAAATTATTGACCTGAGTCCCCCACACCTCAACATAACAACATGGCTTTACTTCCTATATTTCATCTTCATACTTTTCTACTGGATGGTTAAGACCAAGGTAAAGCAGGACCCATGCAACAAGAGTTGTAGCTTTTGGGTCTGAGAAGGTCAGTGAAATCCCCTCAGGATTTATCCTGAGATCCTGTACCTCAGATTGTAGAACCTTTGTCATTGTTTTTAAATAACTTTATTGAGAAATAAATAGCAATGAGACAGTTTCAATAATAAATATTTTGCACATTGTTGTCTCAGTGGTTATTCATTGTACAAGATGAAGACATGATATCCTGTCCGCAAACACTATTAAAACAAATCTTATTCACTGAATTAAGAGAATGTAGCTGTATATCTATCCTAACAATTTTGAATATACAGATACAAAATTGTCATTCATTTGCATCCCCTTTTTTATTTAGTTTTGTTAGAGAATTGTCACTTAAATATTGTAGGTGCATGAATTCAGCAAAATGTTCCAATATGATATGTAGACAACTAAATGGGTAATGATTGAAGCTGATAAAATATGCATGGGTGACTGTCTCTCAAGTAAACTTTGTTAAAAAAAAGGGTAATAAATAAAAAAAGAGAAAAAAAAGTCACAAGTCTGCCCTGCTACAATGATGTATATAGTTAGATTTCTAAATTTCTGTGTAAAAATATGTAGTTGTTTATTCCTATTTCTTAAAAGATTTGACATTATTGATGTGACTACATTTGACTATATAGTTGAAAAACTTTGGAGCTCATTTGTAGGGTAAGACTGGAAGATTTGGAGAAGCATGTTAGAAAAGCCCTAGAAAAGTATAGCAGATCCTTCTGGGCAATTCTGCTTAGCACTCAGACACCAGAATGCAGAATAAAATTTGTACAGTAAGTGCCAGGCTCATTATGCTTCAGATGGGGACCTATTGGCATTTGGGCTAGAGATCATGTGCATTATGCTATTGCAAAAAAAAAATCTTCATTTTCCCCATAAAGTAAGAACCTGAAAAAATGAATAACATAAAAAGGGTACAACAAAAACTGAAAAAGAAAAAAGAAACTTAAAATTTTGGAACAATGGGGAAGGGGAAAGGAGAAAAGATGGAAAGGATATATTATATCTAAGATAATTTCACTACTAATTTATTAGTGCATTAAAAAGAGCACTACAAGATTTTATTGTTTGTTCAAATTTGCATGCCGAGATGGTAATCTGAGCAACTATTTTGAAGATAATAATATGCAATACAAAAAACACTAATTTCCTATCATCTTGTTTTGAAATTCTGTACCATTTTTATTGTATTTTTCTCTTTAAAATAATTTTGCATGTATTATCTCATCTACAGTTAATTGAACAGGAAATCAAGGCTCTGGAAAATAAAATAAATTTAATCAAATTCATAGAATGGCCAAAACGCACTACGAAAATATTCATGATGATCATTTTATTTCAAAGCTTACCTTCTAAATTACATGTCATAGCAAATCTCTTCCACCATATAAATATTTCAATTACATATAATTATGTTTATCAATGTTTTTTCTAAATATTCCTTTCTGCTGGCAAGTGCAAGGTGCTGAGTTCAATTCCCAATACCAAATAAAAAATGTTTACTTCTAAATCATTAAGAAACTTAAAGTAATTTTAAACTGTTCAGCAAAAGTCTTCTGTTTGGCAAACATTTTATTTCTCTTGCATAAAAATAACTTTACATTAGTGTTTTAGCAAATGACACCACTTCATATTCTCAAGGAGGAAAATACAGGACACATAAATATTTCCTTACATGCACTATCATAGGAACATAACACGCACTATCGTAGAAAGATAAACCATATTGGTATATTTTAGGATATTTAGAAGTAAAATTTAAAGATTATGCTGGAAGCTCTACTGTGCTTAATAGTTATAATACTTGTAAGTAATCATATTCTAGATCCATCTGTAGAAAAAGAAATAGTAGCAAATGTAAATTAAACTGTAAACTGAAATTTTTCTATGTTTGTATACTAAGAGACAAATCAAGAATAGAGAAAAGGAAATTTTTGTCTGTTTGTGTATCTGGAATCATGCTATATGATATTGCTTCACAGCCTTTTATTGAATTTAATTTATATTTCAGATTTTTATTTCTTAATGTTTAATATGGTTTTCAATTTCATCTAAACAACTTCCACATTTGGAAAGGTTTTGCCCTAAAACAATTATTAATTATATTGATATATATTAATGATAAAGAATACTAAGATTTTTGATAGTATATTAGGACAGTTTAATTAATTTTCTCCATTACCCATCTCTTTTCCTCAATATTCTTTCCATTCACTACAAGTCTACTTTCTAGTTTTTGACCTATTATCACTTATTTATTTATTTATTTTATACTTTTATATAGGATGTGATTTTTTAACTTTCTGAATTTAACAGGGTGGCCTCCAATTCCATTCATTTTCCTACAAATGACACAACTTTGTACCTCTTTGAGGCTGAATATTGCTCTATGTATATATCTATATTTGTCCATGCCTTAACAAACATTTAGGCTGAATTTAATTACAATAATTCAGGTTACTATAAATAGATATTCATTCAGCTATATAGTGTACTGCAGTATATTATTCAGAACTGTACCAAAGAGTTTGTGTGTGTGGATCAAGTAAACTATTTTTAGTTTGTTGAAGCATTTCTATACTCATCTACATAGTGGTTTGGTTAGTTGAAACTCTTATCAACATTGTAAGTGTTTCCTTTACCTTAATGTACTCAAAACTTCAGTTGTTTTGGCTTTTTAAAAATTGAACTTATTTATCTATTTATTTGGTTCATGGTCACCTTATGCATCTTGGTGTTGTAGAAATCCTCCTGTCTCTGTCTCCCCAGTGCTGAGATTACAGCACTGGTCCATTATGCCATCACTTTCATTTTTCATTTTTTTTTCCACACTCGATACTGGTGGCTGACTCAGCATGCCTAGGGTTCCAGGACCAGCACAGCATGTGTTACTGGGGATTAAACTGATCCTTGCACTTTTCAGGCAGGCACTTAGCCACGCTACCTCCCCAGACCTGCTAAAATTTTGATATAGATAATGATCATATTCATCATAGGGAATTTGAACCCTTACACGATGTAGTTTGATTCTTTTATTCCAGTCATACCTTGTCCCTTCAACACTTCTTTCACTCCCTATTTATAAAACTTTGTTTTCATTTAATCCATTGTAAGTCATTTTTCCCGTGCCCTTCCTTCCATTTCCTCCTTACTGAAACCTAGCTCTCCTTAGTTTTTCTTTCCTTTTGAACAAGTTCTTCCCATTTCACAGTATGTGTTATACATTTTGGTCATTATTTCCTCTTTCCACTTTTGACACACAAGGAAGACAATCCAATATTTATAAAAGTGAGTCTGATGTATTTGTCTCAACTGTATGATATTTCCTTCATCCAGAAGACCCGTGAGGCCTGTGGAATAATTTGTGACACCTTTTCTCCATCCAGAATGCCCAGGCAGCTGGTTGTATTTCCAGTGACACCATACCTGAATGATGTGCACATGATGGGAAAGTGGGACTAGTGTTCCGGGAAAGTCTGAAACAACAGTAAAAGCATGAGCCAACAGCTGGTAAATTAAGTAGCCCAGTTTAGTGCTTGAGCACAAAGACACAAAAAGTGGAAGTAGATGGGTATGCCATCACTTTTTTTTTCTTCTTTTTTCCCCTAAAAGACTGGAAGGAACTCCTGCCATATAATACTAATCACATCCCCAAATCCAGAGGGCAAAAACCAGACTCATATCCAGCATAAATCTACCTACAAACTTGAGTGGAGTACACATTTGTTAGATCTGACTTGAAATTAGCATAGAATTCTAGACAAAAGAAGTATTTTACTAATTTATCCTTCTCTGTCTGATTCATTTTACTATTTGCATCTGGTTAGTATGTTTTCGTGTTTGTTGGCACTTATTTTTGTTTTCTTTTTTCTTTTTTGTATTTTAGGGAAGGGTGTACAGGATGCCCAGGGTTACTATATCAGATTCATAATGATCTGCCTGTTTACAGCTACACAAGAGCTGAAATTACAGGAGCGCACCACCACACCAAGACTCAATTGCTGTCTCAGCCTGTCTCTGAGGCGGGGCCGGCACAGCAGGCCTGGAAATGAAACACCTAGCCCCTGCACCTGCTGGCAGGGGCTTTAATCTTCTGTGCTATTTGGCCAGCCCTGTTTTTGTTTTATCTGTTCCATTGTGGCCTGTTTTTCTTTTCTTTCTCTAGGTTTGTTTGGTTGTTTTCTTTTTTCTCTGTGAGTTTACGTTTCTGTTTTCTGCTTTCCTTTCCTTATCTTTTTATTTCACAACTTAGATATGTATTTTTTCTTTTGGTTTACTGTTACTCATATTCTTCCTCCATTTGGCCAACAAAATTTCTTGAATTTATGAGATTTTCATGTATGTAAACATTGTCTCTTCTCTTTAAGTTTGTCAGCAATATTCCTATGCTTTCTTTCCTAGCCCTTCCATCTTGGGTCCTAAAACTTGGATAAGCATTCTCTACTCTCCATTTCTGAACCTATAATATTTAACCTCATACCTGTACCTATCATATGCATTTTCCTACTTAACTCTCTGTTTACATAAACAATTGGGGAAAATCACTAGAGGAAGTAAAATGATTGCATGCAAGTTCTTCGTAAAAACTGGCAGTCCTAGACCAGGCCCAGTGAGTGAGTGGGAGAGCTTCCCGATACGCTGTCCCAGCCAGAACTGCTGGTCCAAGCTCAGGGGCAGCATGGATGAGAAGCACTTCCTCTCCATAGGGACCCCCCAAACGAGGGGGTGTCCTCACAACACATATTATATCTGCACCTGAATTTCAGTAGGTACTAATTTTATAACTGCACCAAAGCTCTACAACAAATGTTAGGAGACAGAACTAAAAAAAATGACAACAAGAAGGAGCAAAATGCAATCTCAGACCCCAAGCTTACCCATAGCAAGTGCAGAGGACCTTATCACAGAACAGATTGGGAATCACACAGCTGAAATTAATGAATCAACAACTTCTGCAATAAACAAAAAACTGCAGAAGGTATAGAGGAACTAAGATTGAAAACATAAAAAGAAATCCCTGAATTAATAGAATCTGCAGTAAAGAATCAAATGTGAAAACATATAGAGGAACCCCAAAGCTCACGCAGAACAAGTGCATAGGACACTAGTTCAGATCAAATGTATGAATTAAGAGTGTTGATAGTAAATAAGCAACAACAGAAGTTTATAGAGGAATTCAGAGCAGAATTGTTTTCTTAAATAAAAGAGGAATTCTCTGAACTCATAGCCTCTGAAGTAAAGAAGAAACTACAAAAACATAGGGAGGAAACCCAATCTCAAAAAAACACTGCCGTAAAAGAATATATATCTGCTTCTAAAGAAGACATTCATAAAAAAATAGAGGAGATTAGAAAAATTACGGATTCCTTGAATGAATAATACAGGAAAGAAATAGATTGCATGAAGCAGAGTCAAAGAAATATAGAGGAAATTAAAATCTCAATCACAAGCTTGCAAAACCGTTTAAGTGAAAGTGAAGACAGAGTTTCAGATCTTGAAGATGCTGGTACAGCTACTGAAAAAGTAAGAAAGGATCTCTTAAAAATAAAGAGGATGCAGGAAAGAATAATCCATCACCTGTAAGTTGATGCAAAGATGAACAATATGAGACTAATAGGCATCAATGAGAAAGAAAGATTCAACACAAATGACATTAAAAAAATATGGGCAGAAGTCATACCAGAAAACTTCCCAAATATGAAGAAACAATCTGACATTCAGGTAAGTGAAGCATACACAATGCCAAATAACCTCAACCCAATGAAAAACACACCGAGGCGTATAATAGTCAAGATCCCAGAAATTCATCACAAGAAAAATCTACTGAAAGCCGCTAGAGAAAAGAGGCAGATCACATTCAAAGGAAAACCCATCAGAATTACTGCCGACTTCTCTTCACAAACCATGCAGGCAAGAAGAGCATGGAGCAGAGTACTTCAAGTCATCTATGAAAACAAATTCCAGACAAGATTACTATAACCTGAAAATTTCTCTTTCAAGTATGATGGAGAAGTGAAATACTTTCATGACAAAAAACAGCTAAAGAATTTCCTGATGACAAAGCCAACACTACACAGGGTACTGAAAGATGTTCTAGAGAGGGAACAAAACGATCAGGGCTGCACAAATGAGATCAGAAGCAACCAAATAAATAGGGCAAAAAATTAAACACAGGAGAAAAAGGAGTAAATGACAGCAGGTAAATAACATGTCAACCATAAGTCAATACATCTCAATTCTAACTGTCAACGTAAACGGACTCAATTCACCAATTAAGAGAAATAGACTGGCACAGTGGATTAGGAAACAAAATCCAACAATATGCTGTATACAAGAAACACATTTAAGTCATAAAAATTCATAGGCTGAAAGTCAAAAGATGGAACACAACACTACATACCCCAGAACCTCAGAAAATAGCAGGAGTAACAATCCTATTCTCAGACAGTCTCAACTTCAAACCAACAATGATTACGCGAAATAAAGAAGGCCACTATATACTGCTTAGGGGAAAAGTACAAGAGGAAGAGGTAACACTCATGAATATGTATGGACGAAACACGGTAGCTCCCAACTATATAAAGCAAATCTGAATGGATATGAAAAATCTAATATCCAATACCACAATTTTAACAGAAGACGTTAACGCCCCTTTATCCCCAAAAGAGGTCAACCAGACAAAAACTTAGCAAAGAAATAACAGAACTGAACCAGAGCTTGAAACAAATGGACTCTGTGGACATATACAAAGTGTTTCACCCAAACACAGCTGAATACACATTTTTCTCCACTGCACATGGGTCATTTTCTAAAATAGACCACATGCTGGTCAATAGGTCATGATTAAATATATGTAAGAAAGCAGAAATTATCGCAAGCAGAGTAACTGACCACAGTGCAATGGAACTGGAAATAAACAACAAAAGAAACCAGAAAAAAACATTAAATATAATGAAATTAAATGACACCCTACTCAGAAATCAATGGGTCACAGATGAAATTAAACAAGAAATTCAACAATATGTATAATTCAATGAAAATTCAAGCACACCTTATCGGAATTTATGGGACATAATGAAAGCAGTTCTCAGAGGGAAATTCATAGCTGTGAACTCACACATTAGGAAAACAGAACAGGAACAAATAAATACCCTAATGCTGCACCTTCAACAGCTAGAAAAGGAGGAGCAAACCAAACCCAGAGCCTTAAGATGGGAGGAAATCATAAAGACTAGAGCAGAAATTAATTCAATAGAGAGGAAGAAAAAATTCAAAGAATTAAAAAAGCAAAAAGCTGGCTCTTTGAAAGTTTAAATAAAATTAATAAGCCCCTAGCTAACCTCATCAAGCAGAGGAAAGAAAAAAGTTGAAATACAAGCAATAAGGAATGAAAAGGGAGTAATAAGCACAGACTCAGTGGAAATTCAGAAGATTATCAATTGCTACTTTGAGAATCTTTACCGAATTGAAGACATAGAAGAAATGGACAGATTCATAGAAAGGCAAAAATTACCAAAACTGAGTCAACAAGATAAAACCACTCTCAATAGCCAAATAACAGCCAATGAAATACGAGATGTAATTAAAAACCTTGTGTAAAGAAAAGTCCAGGTCTGGATGGAGTCACAGCTGAATTGTGCAAGACATTTACAGAAGATGTAGTCCATAAACTCCTCAAACTCTTCCATGAAATTCAAAAGGAAGCAATCCTCCCAAAATCATTTCTGGAGGCAAGTACTATACAGATACCAAAACCAGGGAAAGACGCAACTAAGAAATAGAACTACAGGCCTATCTCCCTAATGAGCATCTGCCAAAATCCTCAGTAAAATACAAGCAAAAGGAATACAGCAAATCATCACGAAAATTATACACTATGACGTGGTAGGATTCAACCCAGGGATGCAAGGATGGTTCAATATTCGAAAATCTATAAATGTAATACACTATATCAATAGAGAGAAAACTAAAAGCCACATTATCATTTCCCTTAATGCAGAAAAGTCATTTGACAAAGTGCAACACTCATTCATGTTCAAAGTCCTACAGAAAATTGGAATAGATGGACTCTACTTCAATCTGGTAAAAGCCATTTATGAAAACCCAACAGCTAACATAATCCTAAATGGGGAAAAATTGAAATCATTTACTCTTAGATCTGGTAGAAGACAAGAATGACCTCTATCACTACTCCTATTCAATATAGATCTGGAATCATTAGCTACAGCCATTAGAAAAGAGAAAGAAATAAAAGGAATAAGAATATGCAAATAAGAATTTAAATTATCTTTATTTGCAGATGACATGATACTTTACTTGGAAGACTCAAAAAACTCCAGCAAGAAGCTACTAGAATTAATACAGAAATTCAGTAGCATAGCAGGTTAAAAAATCAATACCCAAGTGTTAATAGCATTGCTCTACACAGACAACAAACACACTGAGAGGGAAATCGTAGAAACAAAACCTTTTACAATAGCACTGAAGAAAATGAAATACTTTGGAATTAATCTAACTAGAGACATCAAAGAACTTTTCAAGGAAAATTACAGTACTCTGAAAAAAGAGATCATAAAGGATTTCAAAAAATGGAAAGATATTCCATGCTCATGGATATGAAGAACCAACATTGTAAAGATGGTCATACTCCCAAAATTGCTGTACAGATTTAATGCAATCCCTGTCAGACTACCATCTACATATCTCACAGACATAGAGAAATCATTCCTAAAATTTATGTGGAACCAGAAAAGACCTAGAATAGCAAAGGCAATTCTGGGCAATAAAGACAAGGCAGGTAGCATTACCATTACTGACTTGAAATTAAACTACAAGGCTACTGTGATAAAATCAGCATGATACTGGCATGAAAATAGACCTGAGGATCAATGGAATAGATTAGAAGATGATGGAGCCCCTACGAACACACTCAGCCACCTTATCTTTGACCCAGGGGCCAAACATACTCACTGGAAGAAAGATAGCCTCTTTAACAAATGGTGCTGGGAAAAATGACTCTCTCCATGCCAAAAACTGAATCTTCATGCAGGACTATCACCATGTACTAAACTAAAGTCAAAATGGATTAAAGATCTAAACATTAAAGCAGAGACACCAAATCTGCTGGAGGAGAAAGTGTGAGGAACTCTTGAAGACATAGGGTTAGGTAACGAGCTCATGGACAGAAATCAAATCACATGGGTAAAGTTGAAAGAATTAACACTTGGGACCTGCTCTTACAGAGAAGTTTTTTCACTTCAAAATAAATTACCAACAAAGTTAAAAGGCAACCCAAAAATTTGGAAAAAGTCATGACAAAGAAGTACTCAGACAAACGTCTGCTCTCTAGAATTTATAAAGGACTAAAAAACACTAGGCCCCAAAATTTAAAGACCAAATCCAGAAATGATCATCCGAGATGAACACACCATTCTCAGAGGAAGAATTTAAAGAAGATAATAAATATATGTAAAAATGCTCCACATCACTAGTCATCTGCAAAATGCAAATTAAAACAACATTGAGGTACCATCACATCCCAGAAAGAATGTCTATCATAACGAAATCACCCAACAACAAATGTTTGACAAGCTGTGGAAAAAAAAAAGAACCCTTTTCCATTGCAGGTGGGAATGTAGACTGGTGCAACTGTTATGGAAAACAGTATGGAGACTCCTTAGAAAAGTTGGCCTGAAAATCCCATTTAAACCAGCTATTCCTCTACTGGGAATTTCCCAAATTATCTGAAAACATCATATCATAATGATATATGTGTGCCTATGTTTATAGCAGCACAATTTGTGATAGCCAAATCTTGGAAACAACCAAGATGCCCATCACCTGAGGAATGTTTGAAAAAGATAAGGTATTTTTACACAATGGAGTATTATTCAGCTACTAAGAATGATAAATTTGAAGCTTTTATATTGAAGTGGATGCCACTTTAACATATACTCATAAGTGAAATAAAACAGACGCACATGTGTAAATATCATATAGTCTCCCTAGTATAAGAACTCAAAAGAAGTACAAATAGAATGGTAAAATACAAGTAAAAGGAAAGCAGGATCTCAAGGACTATCTAATCAAGAGAGGGAAAGGAGTAGAGCTAGGAAACATGAATAAGTCAAGCCATACATTTATATGTAGAAGACTGGCAAGGAAAAGATCCTGAGAATCTTCAGAAGATTTTTTAATCTAGCAGTTATTTGGAAAGATTCTCACCCTGACTAACTATATTTAATGATACCTGTGAACTAAGGTACTGCACTGCAGATGGTAATTTGTAATAGTAGTTTCATGCTTGGAGTGCCTGTCATTCTGGTCTTCGGAATATGGGCTGCTTGTCATGACATGCCAGTTGTTGCTATGATGTCTCTCAGGTAGATGGTTGTTCAAGAAGAAGGGGGTGGTGAATTAAATGAAGAGACAGAAAAAGGAACATTGTGGGTCTGTCCTGTTTCAAGATTATATATGATGAGATTTGTGGACTTATATGTAAACATAAGAAGTATATCATTCTTTATGCCTATTTTTAAAATATATTCTAACTTTTAAATGTTTTTATCATAATCTGTAGGAACTTAAAGTTCAACATATCAATACTTGATGAAAAATACCTGTTCAATATTATGCCTAAGATGTTTGATATGCAGACATAAAATGAGGTTAAGCTTAACAGCCTAAGTTGTATGGTAATAACAGTAAGCTTGTCTTTTGGATTGTTAACAACCTAAGTTTGCAGACCAAATATAGAGAAACAGGAGGGCTGCAAGGAAAG
>NW_004524774.1:4845155-4855986 GCF_000260255.1 Octodon degus | reverse complement strand
GCGCCAAAGAGGAAAGTGATCAATGATGTAGAGTGTGCCTAAGGAGAGTCACATGGAGAGAAAACATTCTCTCAAGCTTTCACAGAGAGCACATTGGCCAAGCAGTGCACGTGACTCATGCACATGGCTTTCACTGACAAAATTTCTACAATCTGAGGTACAGGATTTCTACAATCCTGAGGGGATTTCACTGACCTTATCTGACCCAAAAGCTACAACTCTTGTTGTATAGGTCCTGCCTTACCTTGGTCTGAACCATCCAGCAGAAAAGTATAAAAACGAAATATAAGAAGTAAGGCCATGCTGTTAAGTTGAGCTGTAAGGGACTCAGGTCAACAATTTCTGACATTGCCAGTCAAGCGGAAGACCCAATATTATTTTAGGCTACTGGACTCTTTTAAAATATTTTGCTGATTTTACACACCTATAATATTCAAATAACGGAACTTGAGAAAAAAATGGTATATAGATGAATGTCCATTTTTTATCTGTGTATTCAAAGTGGTTCGGATAGATATATAGTTACATTCTCTTAATGAATAGAGTGATTTGTTCTAATGTTGTTTGTAAAAAGGATATCATGTCCTCTTCTTGTATAGCAATTAACCACTAGGAATAATGTATGCATGTGTTAATTATTGGAACTCTCTTACCAATTTGATTTGAAACTGTCACATTGCTATTTATCAATAAAATTATGGGAAAAATAAAATAAAAGTATAAATTTAAAGAAATAATAAATAAATAAATAGATAAAGTTTTGTTTCTAGAATTTATAAAGAACTAAATAACACTAGGGCTCCAAAATTTAAAGACCCATTAAAGAAATGGGCATCTGAGATGAACACACGCTTTTCAGAGAATGAAATTAAAGAAGCGAATAAATATATGAAAAATGTTCCATATCACTAACCATCCCTGAAATGCTAATTAAAACAACATTGAGATGTCATCTCACCCCAGAAAGAATGGCTATCATAAAGAAATCAAACAACAACAATTGTTGGAGAGGATGTGGGGAAAAAGCAACCCTTGTCCACTGCTGTGGGAATGTAGACTGGTTTAACTGTTACGGAAATCTGTGTGGAGACCCCTTACAAATTTTGGACTGGAAATGCCATTTAAGCCACGTATTTTGCTACTGGGATTTTTTTTCTGGAGGATCTGAAAATATCATATAATATTGGTATATGTGCACTTATATTTATAGCAGCACATTTTATCATCGCCAAATCTTGGTAACAACCAAAATGCCCATAACTTGAACAATGGATGAAAAAGATTTGGTATCTTTACACAGTGGATTATTACTCAGCTATAAAGAATGATAAACTTGAAGCCTTTATATTGAAGTAGATGCAACTTTTAGATATACTCATAAGTGAAATACATCAGAAATGCATTTGGAAATATCATATAGTTTCACTTTATAAGAACTCAAAAGATGAAATACGAATAGAAACATAAAATACAACAAAAAGGAAAGCAAGAACTTGAGGACTAGACAATGAAAAATGAGCAAGGAGAAGAGCTACAAAAAGTGACAGGGGAAGCCTTACAGATACATGTAGAAGGTAGGTAAGGCAAAGATTCCGAGAATCTTCAGAAGATTTTTGAATCTAGCAGTTATTTGGAATAATTCTCACCCTGACTAACTGTATATACAGACAGTTGTGAACTAAGCAAGTGCACTGAATATTTCAATTTGTAATAGTAGGTTCTTGCTTGGAGTGCCTGTCATTATGGTCTGCTGAATACCAGATGATTGTTTGGACATGCGAGTTGCTGCCATGCTATCTCTCAGGTAGAAGATTTTTCAAAAAGATGGGGGTGGGGAATGGAGGCAGGAGACAGGAAAAGTAAAATGGTGGGACTGTTCTACAAGGTTGTTTATGGTTAGATTTCTGTACTTATGTGTAAACATAAGAATTATATAATTCTTTATGCCTACTTTTAAAATATACTTTAATTTTTAAATGTTTTTATCA
The DNA here is from genome assembly GCF_000260255.1 of Octodon degus. Taxonomy (NCBI): domain Eukaryota; kingdom Metazoa; phylum Chordata; class Mammalia; order Rodentia; family Octodontidae; genus Octodon; species Octodon degus. Next base: position 4,853,998 of record NW_004524774.1, on the reverse strand, counting down.
TATTCTGTAAGAACTTAAAGTTCAACATATCAATATTTGATGAAAAATACCTGTTCCTTCTTATGCCTAAGATGTTTAATATTCAGCCAGATAGTGAGAATAAGCTTAACAGACTAGGTTGTATGGTAATAACAACCTTCTCTTCTGAAGGGTTATCAACCTAAATTTGCAGGCAAAAATTAGAGAAAAAGGAGGGACACAAGGAAAGCCAACATTTTGGCCCCAGCCTTGCAAGGTCAGTTAAGACTCAGGACATATGTGATCTTCTACTGTAAGGTCATGTAACTCAGTAGCTTCCCAAATTTTCTGATTAAGTTGATTATGGGACCAAAGCAGAAACTGGTCGATGATATATAGAGTGCCTAAGGAGAGTCACATGTAAAGAAAACATTCTCTCAGCCTTTCACAGAAAGCACATTGGCCAAGCAATGGCCGTTACTCATCCACATGCCTGACACTTACAATGGATCTACAATCTGAGGTCCAGGATCTCAGGATAAATACTGAGGGGATTGGACTGATGTTATCAGATCCAAAAGCAACAACTTTTGTTGCATAGGTCTTGCTTTATCTTGGTCTTAACCAACCAGCAGAAAATTATAAAAGCGAAGTATAAGAAATAAAGACATGATGTTATGTTCAGCTGTAGGGGAATCTGGTCAACAAATTCTGACAACGCCAGTCAAGCAGAAGACTCAGTACTAGTAAGGGTTACTAGACTTTTTTAGAATATTTTGCTGAGTTAACACACCTATTATATTCAAATGGCAGAACTAAACAAAAAATGGGATATATAAATTAATGTCCATTTTGTATCTGTGTATTCAAAGTGGTTAGGATAGATATATAGTTACATTCTCTTAATGAATAGAGGGATTTGTTCTACTAGTGTTTGTAAATAGGATTTCATGTCTGCATCTTTTACAGCAAATAGCCACTAGGAAGAAAGTATATATTGTGTTAATTACTGGAACTGTCCTTCCAATTTGATTTGAATCTTTCTCATTGCTATTTGTTTCTCAATATAATTATGGGGAAAAAGCAAGAAAATTGGGTTATGTTTTATAATTATAGAATTGTTCACATGGTACAGGTATAAGGATAATAGTTACAGCAGCAGCCTTGTGATATAGACTAATATATTGTTAACTGTAATAATTTAACCAGAATATTATGCCTGTTATAATCAGTTTTTTACCCTGTGTGACAACACTGTGATTTTAAGATGTGAATACAGTCATCATTGTCCAGTCACAAAAGAATGAACCCTAAGTCAAATAGATAGAATCTTCACACTCTTCATGCATCACAAAAGTAGATGATTAGAATACACATATAAGACTCTAAACACCTATATGTAGAAGACACTCTGAGAAACAGACATTTCCTAGGGAAACCTCAGTACAAGGCAGAAAGCTTATATAATACAGGAAATGTAAAAGGATAAATAAAGAAAGCAAAATTTAAAACATAAAAAGACAAAGAAATATACTGTAATCCAAAATGTCCAGCCATATAGGACATGTTCATAGCACAGAGAGATAGAGAAAATCATAACCCAGCCATTGAAGCCCTCTGCAATGACAGCAGGATAAGTAGGAATAAAATAGAAGAGGATATATAGAATAATCTTTCATGTGTAAAAAGGAAGGATGATCAAATGAGTGACATTACATAGGACAAAGATTGAAGAAACAGAGGAGGTTCCAGCAAGATAGGTCAATGTACTAAGCACCTGCTTTGGTAAGCACAGGCACCAGGGTTTGATTCCCAGTCCCACATCTGTGCCACCCAGCGAACCTAGTCTGGGTGTGGTGGTGTACGCCTTAAATCCCAGCATGGTGGACCCTGAAAACAGGAGGAGCAGAGTCTGAGCTGCATAGTAAGACACTGTACCAAGTACATAAATGGAGAAAAAAACAGAGGAGCTAAGGAAAACAATGGAAACTAAGAATGCTCAACATACAATACATGGAATTAATAAAACAGATACAAAGAAAAATCCAGGACATTAAAAACCCAACTGAATGTATATGTAATGGATTGACTGAAAGTAAGAGTATAATATCAAATCTAGAAGGTGATTGTTACTGGTTACAAGGAAAAAAAGAGCATCTTGTGTCATAAATAACTACTATGAGGACAACAATATGCAATGTAGCAGTTATTGTAACTGTACTGCTAATCTGTTTTGAAACTGTTTCATTGCTATTTCTTTCTCAATAAAATTAAAAAATAGAAAGAGACTAAGAAAAATCAATCCAACAGCTACAAAACAGAGCAAATTAGAACATCACATGATTGATTGCAGTCAGTGAGAATGCTGAAGATAGCACAAAAAACACTGAAAACTTTTTCACATGAGTAATGGAAAAAAAAAATCCCAAACATGGATAAAGAAATTAACTTACAAATTAATAAACATACAAAAACCCAAGTAATCATTATCCAAATAAATCTATACTGAGGCATATAACAATCAAGATACCCCAAATTCAGCATAAGAACAAAATATTAAAAGCATCTAGAGAAGAAAAAACCCTATAAAGTAATGCCCATCAGGAGCATAGAAGAATTCACAAAAGAAAACCTAAACTTGGAGCTGGGGAGATGGCTCAGTGGAATAAGCGCTTCCCTGGCAAGCACAAGGGTCTGAGTTCAATCCCTGGTTCTGCAAAAAAATTTTAAAAAAAAGAAAACCTAAACTCAAGGAGGGCTTAAAGTGAGGTATTTCAAGTCTTAACAGCAAACTATCTTCAAGATTTATGGAACCTACAAAATTATCCTTTAAGATCAATAGAAAAATAGGATATTCGCATGACAAAAACAAGAACTGAAGAAATGCATTGCCTCCAACCTAGCTCTTCAGAATGTTAGGAAAGACAAATTAGATAGAGAAAATAAAGGGAACATGCACAATGACAATAGAAAGAAACCACAAGTAGGAGCAAGCGACTAAACAGAGGAGAAAGACAGGAAATCAACAGGAAAAAAAAAACTATCTAAAAGATAAAAAAATATGTGTCACTTAAAATGTTCAATGTAAAATGTTCTAATTCAGAAAGCAAACAGAACAGACTTATAGAATCCATCAAGAAACAAGATTTGAATATATACAGCATTCAAGAAACATGTTTTTATTTTAATTTTATTTTATTTTGATACTAGGTCTCATTATACAGTTTGGACTCACAGTAATCCTCTAGTTTCAGCCTCTGAAGTGCTAGTATTATAGTCATGTGCCACTTAACCAAGTTCCAGGGCCTGCATGTCATGTGGTACTGGTGATGTAACTTGGGACCTTGTACTTATCAAGAGGCATGGTATGTGGTACCAGGGATTGAACTCAAGACCTTGTGTTTACCAAGAGAAGCTTATGCTACCAAGCTATCTCCCCAGGTTAAAAAAAGTTTTTAAATTTCTATATTTTTTTGAATATTATTGAGAACTAAAAAGTAACGAGACAGTTTCAAAACTGATTATTACGACAGGTTCAATAATTAATGCAGTGCATGTTGTTGTCTTCATAGTGGTTATTCATGGTACAAGATGCAGAGAGGATATCCTGCCCAACTACTATTAAAACAAATTTTTCTTCTCATTGAATTAAGAGAAAGTAGCTGCATATCTATCCTAACTATTTTGCATACAGAGGTAAAAAAATGGTCCTAAATTTGTATCCCTTTTTTTGGTTTAGTAATGTCAGAAATGGGTATTCCATTGTCATTTAAATATTATAGGAGTGGTCAGGGAGATAGCTCAGTAAAATAAGTGCTTGCCTTGCAAGCACAGGGTCTTGAGTTTAATCCCCAGTAAAGCAAAAAAAAAAGAAACAAAACAAAATAAAAAACAACAAACTGTAGATGTGTGAATTCAGCATAATAATCCTATATAGTCTAGTAGTTCATAATACTAGTGGGTTATCTGTAGGACTGACAATGTCAGAGGTTGTTGACTTGAGCATTTTACAACTCAACATATTAATATGGTTTTACTCTTTTTTTTTTTTTTTTTGAGCCAGGGATTGAACGCATGCACTTGCCAGGGAAGCACTAATTCCACTGAGCCATCTCCCTGGTCCCCCGGTTTTACTCTTTATACTTCATAGTTATACTATTTTGCTGGTTTGTTAAGACCAAAATGAAGCAAGACATACATAACAAGAAATGCAACTTGTTTATATGACGAGGTCAGTCAAATCCCCTCAGGATTTACACTGAAACCATGTATCATTGTTTGTAGATCCTTTGTCAGTGTTAGCCATGTGGATGAGTCATGGCCATTGCTTTACCAATTTGTTCTCTGAGAAAGCCTGAAAGAATGTTTACTCTCGATGTGTCTCTCCTTAGGCACACTCTACATCATCAATTACTTTCCTCTGTGGCCCAAAAATCTCCTTTATCAGAAACTTTGGAACACCATTGAGTTATCTGATGTTATTGTACATGTTCTCTTATGACCTGAGTCCTCTCTGACCTTGAATGGCTAGAACCAAAATGTTGACTCTCCTTGCAGCTCTTCTTTTTACTAATTTTTGGTTTGCAGACTTAAGTTGTTAACCCTCCAGAAGAGAAGCTTAATGATATTATTACCCTATAAAATAGGCAGTTGAGCTTAACCTCACTCTGTCTGAAGTGTTAGACATAACATGAACAGGTATTTTCCATCCAGCTTTGATATGTTAAATCAGTTTCTTCTTCAGAACATTTTCCATAATTACCTTAATAAATGTGAGTCTGATATAGAGCTGATATTTGATCAACAAATTATTTGGTAAACAAGACAACATTTTGATCATATATGTAAGGTTTCCAGGGGGACAGGGAGACACCTCAGTTGAATAAGCCCTTGCTTGGCAAGTGCAGGGTCCTGAGTTCAATCACTAGTATCACAAATAAAATTCATATTAATTTCTAAACAGCCAAATAGATACATTTACTTTTTCATATACTGAAAATTATTATACTGATTAGTATACCATTAGAGTAATAATCCAAGGAGAGAAATAATATATTGACATTTATAAAAAGTACATAGTTCATGCAGCCCACAGCTAACATATTGGAAGAGATAGATGACAAATATATACGGTTAAGTAGACAAATTACCTATTTCCAGTGTCTGAAGGCAAACATAGTTAGGTAATATTTCTGGCAAAAAAGAATCACTGCGACTATAATGAATGAAAATTTAATAGTGAAGCCTACCAAAGCTTAAGACTGAAAAAAATTCTCTAAACTGATGGAATATGAACAACCTTTTGAAGTATTCATAGCAAAGGCAGTTGCAAAAAGAAAATATTAATCCTGGGCAATAAAGACAAGGAATTCTGGGGAGCAAAGGTAAGGTTCCTGGATAGGAAGAATCAACATTGTGAAGATGGTCATATTCCCCAAATGGTTGTACAGATTTAATGCAATCCCTATCAAACTACCACCAACATACCTCACAGACATAGAAAAATCATTCCTAAAATTTATTTGGAACCAGAAAAGACCTAGAATAGCAAAGGCAATCCTGGCCAACAAAGACAAGACAGGACACATTACAATTCCTGACTTGAAATTATACTACAAGGCTACTGTTATAAAGTCATCATGGTACTGGCAACAAAATAGACCTGAGGATCAATTGAATAGAATAGAAGATGCAGAAGTAACTACAAACACACTCAGCCACCTTATCTTCAGCACAGGGTCCAAATATGCCTACTGGAAGAAAGATAGCCTCTTTAACAAATGGTGCTGGAAAAACTGTCTCTTTACATACTGAACAATAAAACTTGATTCAAGTCTCTCAGCATGCACTGAACTGAAGTCAAAATGAATTAAATATCTAAACGTTAAAACAGAAAAACCAAATCTTCTGGAAGAGAATGTAGGAAGACTCTTGAAGAAATAGCGTTAGACAAAGAGCTCATGAACAAAAATCAAATCACATGGGTAATATTTGAAAGAATTAATAGCTGGACCTCCACTTACTGGGAAATCTTTTCACATCAAAAGAAATTACCAACAAAGTGAAAAAAAGAGCACAAAAATTTGGGAAAATATCTTAACAAATAAGCACTCAGACAAAGGTCTTCTATCTAGAAATTATAAGGAACTAAAAAACACTAAGGTCACAAAATTTAAAGACCCAATCCAGAAATGGGCATCTGAGATGAACACACACTTCTAGGGGGAAGAAATACTAGAAGCTAATAAATATATCAAAAATATTACACATCACTAGCCATTCATAAAACGAAAATTTAAAAAACTCACATACTATCTCACCCCAGCAAAAATGAGTATAATAGAGATCAACAAACAACAAATGTTGGAGAGCCTGTGGGGAAAGAGGAACCATTCTCCACTGCTGGTGGGAATGTAAACTGGTGCAACCATTATGAAAATCAGTGTGGTGACTCCTTAAAAAACTAGGGTTGAAAATCCCATTCAATCCAGCTATCTTTCTATTTGGAATTTTTCCGAAAGTACTGAAAGCATATTATAGTGATATATGTTTACCTATGTTTATAGCAGCACAATTTGTGATAGTCAAATCTTGGAAATGGCATTCACCTGAGGAATGGATTAAAAAGTTGTGGTCTTTTTATACAATGGATCATTACTCAGCTATGAATGATAATAAACTCAAAGCCTTCATACATAATTGAATGAAACTTGAAGAAATACTCATAAGTGAAATAAACCAGACCCACAAGTGTAAATATCTTATAGTAACCCTAGTGAAAGAACTCAAAAGAACAAATAAAATTGGAAGTTATAACACAGTTAAATAGGAAGCAAAAACTTAAGGATTAAAGCACGAAGAGAGAGCAAGGAGGAAATTTAGGAAACATGGTTGGGGAAAAAAACATACATTTATATAAAATAGATGTTTAACGTAATAGTCCTAAGAATCTCCACCAGGTTTTCGCAACAAGCAGTTAATTGGTAGAATCCTCAACCTGACTAACTATATGTGATGATATGTGTTAATGAAGCAACTACACTGAGGATAACAATGTATTGTATTAAAACCATGGTTGGAATACCTATCATTCTTGTCTTCTAAATGCATAGTTCTATTAATATCATATCAATTACTACTATACTCTGTCTCAAGTAAATGCTTTTGAAAAAAAAATTAATAAAAAATAGACAAGAAAAAAAATGTCAAGCATTGTCCTGCTACAATGTTGCATATGATTAGATTTCTAAATTTCTGTATAAAAATATGTTATTGTTTTCCTGCATCTATATTGATTTAAAGTTTAGAATATCAATGATTGTCTGAAAATACTTGTTCCTTGTTATGTCTAAGGTGTCTGATGTACAAACAGATAGTGATGTTAAACTCAACTGCATCTGTTATAGGGTGATAATATAACTAAGCTTTTCTTCTGGATGATTGACAACTTAAGTAGTCAGACCAAAAGTTAAAGAGAAAGAAGGGTTGCAAGAATAGCCAACTTTTTGGTCCCAGCCTTTCAAGGACACTGAAGACTCAGGACATAGAACCTATACTATAACTCAGTGGTGTCTCAAATTTTTCTGTTCAAGAAGATTATGGGGCCACAGAAGGAAGGGATCAATGATGTAGAATGTGCCTAAGGAGAGTCACGTAGAGAGAATGCATTCTTTCAGGCTTTCATGGAGAGAAAATTGGTGAAACAATGGCTGCCTCATCCAGATGGCTGACACTGACAGAAAAGCTACAAACTGGGGCTGGGGAGATGGCCCAGTGGAATAAGCACTTGCCTGGCAAGTGCAAGGGCCTGAGTTCAATCCCCGTTTCTGAAAAAAAAAAAGAGCTACAAACTGCTGTACATGGTTTCAGGGTAAATCCTGAGGGGATTTGACTGACCTTGTCAGATACAAAAGTTACATTTCTTTTTATTTAAATCTTTCTTCATCTCAATCTTAACAATCCAACAGAAAAGTATCAAAACAAGGTATAAAAAGTAAAGCCAACATTCTGTTAATTCAATGAAAAGAAACATTGAGTGTTATGAATAGAAAGATTTGTTCTAATAGTATTTGTACACAGGATATCATGTCTGCATCTTGTAAAATGAATAATCACTAAGACAACAATATGCAATATATTAATTATTGAAATTGTCCTACTAATCGGATTTGAAACTCTCCCATTGATATTTTTTTCTTAATAAAATTATGGGAAAAATGTAAATCCAGTTCAATATGCTGAGCTATAAAAGGCTCACTGTCAGTTCTGGTGATAGCCCACTGCTATTATGGACTGTCTGACTATATTAAGTTATTTTGCTGAACTCAAGCACTTACAATATTCTAATGGTTATGGAACATACGTCTCTGAAAAAACAAAACAAAAATGGTGCTAAAAATGAAGGAGCATTTTGTAATATATATATATATATATATATATATATGGACAATATATATTAGGGTAGATATATAACTACTTTCTTTAATTTCCATGAGAAGAAAGAATTTCACTTACACTGTTCAGACAAGATATTATTTCTGCATCCTGTACTCTGAACAACTAATATAAAGACAGCATTATTCAATGTATTAATTACTGTAACTGCCCTACTAACTTGTTTTGATTCTGTTTTATTGCTATTTCTTTCTCATTAAAATTAATAAAAAAGAGAATAACAATATTTAGACTTGCTTTTGGAAACACTAATGAGAGTAAATTCATTATTGTTAATTGAGTTAAACAATTAATAAGCAATTACAGGGGCTGGAGAGATGGCTCAGTGGTCTGAAGCACCTACTTAGAACAAGCTTAGCAAAAGCATCAGGGACCGCGGTTCAATCCCCCAGCACCACATGCCAGCCAGCCCTGCCCCCTGGTGGGCTGAG
>NW_004524774.1:4837922-4845055 GCF_000260255.1 Octodon degus | reverse complement strand
ATAAATAAATAAATAAAATTTAAAAAAAAAAAGCAATTACATGACCTGAATCAATACTAAGTATGAAAAATAGTAATTGATTAGTAGATTCATTTTACCTCAATCCTTTTCCTTGATGACTGTGCAGTGTTATTCTACCCATTGGATTTTGATTCTTCTTTTGTCACTTCATTATTTTTAATAATTAATATATGTTGCTTTTCAATAGACACAATTGATATTTCTGATCTATTTATAGCACTGGTCTTAAAGAGAAATTATTGAACTGTAAGGTAATATTCACAGTCTTATCAAATCTTACAAGTATTTTTTCATATCATATAGTACTGTAGACATTACTTTGTCTACTGTAGTAGACATTACTATTAAATAGTAGACATTACTTTGGAAAATTCACATTTGAAGTTAAACAATTAATATAAATTTAATATTTTGTTCCATCAAGTATTTTATTTTGGAAATCTGTCAGCTTAATGTGAACAAATAATAAGAATTTCAAGACAATTTTTCTAAATTCCAATGATATAATTTTCTTCTAATGTCAAAATCTGTATGGTCAATACCAAGTATTGCATCTATCTCCAAACATACTTCTGTTTTCTTAAACCATAAAAGGAGATTATCCAAGCTGTCTCAAATATTTTCTTTTCCCATTACTCATGATCACCCAAACATATCACATTATTGATGGACTGTAGGACACACAAACTCACAATATAATGTCTTGGCATTTGAGAAAAGAATAGAAGAAGAAAGGTTACATTTATCTTGACCTTGACCTTCTCCCACAAAGCTGAGCATAAAATCTAGACAGGGCATGCTCTGATTTTTCTCTTTACCCTCTCCCATGGAGAAAGGTCATAAGATCCTTATAAGGTCGCTCTTTGTGAATGTACTCAGAGTAAAGACACAATGATGACAAAAATTACCTGAACAAGCAGGACTTGCTACATTTCCTCCACTGTATTACCAATAGATCATATCCTTTTTTCTTCTAGTAACACTTCGCATTGGTCCACTGCACAAAACTTAGAATACGCAACTTTGCTAGTTTCTTTGGTTCTATCCTTTCACAGTTTCAAAAATGATATAAATCTTATTTTTAAAAAGAGTATAAATATAGATATAGATAGAGATAGATATAGTTTTCTGTATAGATTACTATACTGACATAGATGTAGATATAGATAGATATAGATGATATAGATATAGATATAGACATAGATAGATTTCTTGTTAGCCATTACAAGGGACTTAGCCATGAGCCTAGAGATTAAAAGTAATTTTGGTTGGATTTACTAAAGTAAAGCCATATTAATATGCTGAGCTGTAAAAGGCTCTAGTCAACAACTTCTGCAGATAACACATTACTATTGTGGACAGCTGGACTGTGTTGAATTACTTTGCTGAATTCAAGCACCTATAGTATTTAGATGACAACAGAATTTCCATCTCTGACAGAACTCAACAAAAAAGGGAATACAAAAGAAGGACCATTTTGTATCTGTATATATAGTATAGTTAGCATAGATATACAGCTACTTTCACTTAATTCAGTGAGAAGAAAGATTTGAACTAATAGTGTTTTTGCAGGATATCCTGTCTGCTTCTTGCACTGTGGATAGCCACTAAGAAGATAACAATGTACAATGTATTAATTATTGAAAATGTCCTATTAATCAGCTTTAAAACTGTCTCATTGATATGTTTCTCATTAAAATTAAATTTTTTAAATTGGAAAAAAAATTCACAAAAAACTGATGAAATCACAATCACACATATCCTTTCTGCATTCAAGTTATAGTACCTCGTGCTGTAATTTACGGTCTCAACTCCTACCTGTATTGTTCCTGACTTCTCATTCATTGTTCACAGAAGTGTTAGAGATATTCTTAAGAGTTTTCTGAGTAGATGATGTTATTATTAAATTATATTAGCATTTTTCTTGTTTCTTAACATTGTCTGTGAGGTACTTTGTAACACTGGCTCCTGGCTAGTTATACCACTGAAAACTTGAGGCCATTTCTTTAGACATCATTCTTTGCATTTACCTAAATGCATCTGGAGAATCTGAACAATCATTAACAATTTCTGTAACATTGTAGAAATCACTGTCATTTGTGCTTTCACTTGTTGTTTGTCCATAAAATGCAAGAGAGCACTGACAGTCTTTGACTCCATTTCAAGAATGATAATACAAATTGTTCCACAAAGATATTCAGTTTGGGTTTTGTAAGTCTTTCCCTTCTACAATTTAAATCTTCAAGTATCTCCACATTCTATTGGTAAGTTAGTAAAAATTGCCAGTTTTTTTCTTTGAACTTCTCATGCAGTTTCTCCTTAAATGTATTCCCTGTAGCTTTCTACGTATCTTGAATATGCATGTCACAAAGCAGAATATGGAAAGCTTTAGTAACTAAAGCAGCAGATATTTATACTTTTGCAAATCTCTCATTTTAAAGTATAAATTATGTAATTATCATTACTATACTGACATTTGTTAAAAAGTATCAAATGATCATGAAACACAAATCACTAATCATATTACTAGCCAGTGCTTCTGGTAAAACTTTACTACCAAAGAATAGTTATGCGAGAAAGAAAAACGAAGGAAAAACAGAAACAAAGAGAGATGGGAAAAGGAAATGGCTGATTGACTACAACAAGAAATTAATGAGTTGGTGTAGAGATAGCTTTTAAAGTTTTCCATGTGACAGACAGTCCACTGTGGCATGCATTCCATAGGGTTACCATCACTGGGTTAGGCTGGTAGGAGATTTTCTTAACTGTACAGAAGTTGCTTAATTAAAGAGACAGAATTTTTTGTAGGACTTAGTAGTTTAGAAGTTGCACATCAGAGTTTTCCAATAGCTCTTTCCAGAAGACCACTAAAATTATGAGATTATTTATCATTAATAGCAAGGTATAATTATGACATTGTCTTACAAGTAATGTATATATATATATATATATATATATATATATATATAGAGAGAGAGAGAGAGAGAGAGAGAGAGGACAATTTTGAAAATGTAAAAAGGTTACTGAAGAAAAACATATATTTTTATTTCTAAAGAGTAACTATTAAAATTTGAAACTATTTCTCTCCTTGCTTAATTCCATGCATTGTTTTTGTTTTAAAGATCATTTTTCTATTTTATTTTTTTCCACTATAATAGCCATCTTTATTTGTAAAAATCCTGATATAAAATGTATTCTTTCTGTCTTTCCAGATTTTCCTTTTTTACAAAAACAAAAAGGCACATAAAACCCTTCCCTGCTGTCATTCCCATAGATGGTGTTTTCAGGCAGCCCCCCTCCCCCTGCATTTTTCTATTTTAGATTATAAAAATTTACCATCTTATTGCTTTAAAAAACACAGACCATGTGCATTTAGACTAAAATAAAATTAATAATAATGATGAAAAATTACATGGAAGAATTTTAAGGAACATTTATGGGCTTGGCTGGGAGATAGCTTACTGGAATTAACACTTCTCTGGTAAGCACAATGTCCTGAGTTTGATAAACCATACCAAAGGAAAACACACACACACACACACACACACACACACACACACACACACACTGTTGTTGCTTCATTCAGAAAGAAATGGTAAGCCATTTATAAAAATATTCTCAGAAGTGTAAACTCCTGAGTTCAATCCCTGGTACCACAAAAAAAAGAAAAGAAAAAAAAAAAGAAATATCTCCTAAAATATTGGAAACATTATAAAAAGAAAGGAATGATACACTAATACTGTTAACATTTTTATCTTTTTTTTTTGCAGTAACAGAGGATGAACTCAAGCCCTTCTCCTCGACCCCAACATTTTGATATTAATACAGACTTAAAAGAAAAAATGAGTTGTTTGATTACATTGTTTCACAAAAACCTTTATCCTGAAATTATTCACTCATAAAACACATTTCAGAAAAGCTACCTATCATGCAATATTTAAGTATAAAATTAAATGTCAATAATGTTTTTACTTTTTAGTTTTTAAAGAATGTAAAATGACAAAATAACATTAGAAATGATGCAAAATTTCATTAAACAACGTAATAGGAATTTGATGATTGTTGTTGCAATGCATAATGTTATCTTCAAATTAGTTTAGTTACCAGCTATAAAGCAATACTGACAGGTAGAAACAGTTTATTGTCACTTCTTTCCTGCTAACAGTCACTTCTACTTCTGCTTATTCTTCTTATGATGAACTCTACATATATCTTCTGAATCATTTCTATGTATGTTCCTCTATTCCTTTCCAATTTAATCACAAGGCAGAATAATTCTTGAAATCACACCCACAATAATTCATGTAGAATGATATCTTAACAAGTGTTATTTACCAATCTTAGTTCCTAATAGCATCATTATTCTGCTCTAATTATATATTGTACCTGTAAGATCCTAAATAAATCACATATCTTCCACAACTACCTACTTTTATATTGAAGTGTGACATCAAAGGTATTTTTGTTGTTTTTCTAAAGTAGAAGAGCTTATTAAGATATAGTAATGGATCCTGAAGGACAGAATAATGCCTGACTGCATTGCCACTGTGGCCCTTTGTCAGTAGTAATGTGTGCAGCAAAGTCACAATGTGAATGCAACCAGGGCCAAGCTATTATCTATATATAGCATCACAAATACAATATATGCTGTTAGCTGATACTGACACAATAGGGAAGCATGGCATATGGCAATGTTATATGGTTAGCATCATTACCATTATCTTATCACTAAATTCCAAAACAAAAATTTGTGGGGAAGGCATGGAGCCAGGTTTTGTTTTCATACCTCATGGTCTGCTGCATAACTGGGCTTAATGAAGTGGGAGATATTCATTACAGTTCTGTTTATACCTTAGAGAAGAATGCAAGTTGGGCCATTTGGACTTTATCTTAAAGACTTCCCTTCTTCACACTATGTTCCAGCCACAATTCTGATATCTACATTTTACTCACTTCATTGAAAGTGAAATCTCTCTCTGATGCTATATTAATTACTATGCAACTTAATTACCTACAATGTTCTCCACACTGGTGAGGTATTCCTAACTGTGTTTAGGTGAGAATGACTATAGTTTCAGCAGAGCTGCTGTAAATTGAGAATGATCAGTGTGGGGGAGATCACTCTCAGTGTTATTTCTCCACAGATTTCATCAAATGGGCCTTGGTTTAGCAGCTATGAACTCCTTTAGATACCAGTGAAAAGGAATTGGGCAACTTATTTTCTTCCTCTGTCTGTAAGATCATTTGGAGTTTCACGACATCTAGGTGAGACTAAACAAAAAATTTTCAGGTCATGAAAATACTTACATTCAAACAATGAGGACTAAAATAGTCAGATTGGTCAGAAAGAGCCACATTCAGACACTATTCTTAAGGGACATGCGTAGTGATTGAAACTAGCTGCTTTCTAGACCTCTGTACTAATGTAGATTATCTGTAAGTCTGATGTTTCCTTTAATTTTTTTCCACATTAGATCTATTTAATTAAAAATAGGTTTTATTTATCATTACCTGAATCATTCTAGGCTTAGACATTAGAAATAGTTTGGAAGTTTTGAAAGACAATTTTAGCTAAGCAACTTAAAGATTCCTACTGAGTGTTTATAACTTACACTGTAGCTCCCCCTTTGTCTTTCATCTTTCTAGAGGTCTAATGATTTTTCTTCAGAGTAACATTTAAAATCGGGATACAAACAGTGTTTTATATTAATTTTATTGTGAAAGAAATAACAGTGAGACAGTTTCAAAACAGGCTAGTAGGACAGTTACAGTACTTAATGCATTGAATATTGTTGTATTTGTAGTAGTTATTCATAGTAAAAGATGCAGATATGATAGCTTGCCTAAACACTATTAGTACAAATCTTTCTTCTCATTTAACTAAGAGAAAGTAGCTGTATATCTATCCTAACTATTTTGTATATACATATATATTATTTTCACTACAAAATGGTCCTTCATTTATATCCCCCTTTTTTTACTTTACTTACTTACAGATAATCTACATTAGTACAGAGGTCTAATTCTCTAGATTCCATCGCTATTCAAATATTTTAGGTGTATGAACTTAGCAAAGTAATCCAACATAGTCCATTAGTCCATAACGGTAGTGGGCTATCTGCAGGGTTGGCAATGTCAGAAGTTGTTGAGTTGATCCTTTTACAACTCAGTACATTAATATGGCTTTACTTTTTATACCTCTCTTTTATACTTTTCTGCTGGCTGGTTAAGAATGAGATAAAACAAGACCTATATAACTAAAAATGTAACTTTTGCACCTGACAAGGTCATTCCAATCCCCTCAGGATTTACCCTGAAACCTTGTACAACAGTTTGTAGATCTTTTTTTCAGGGTCAGCAATGTGGATGTCATGGCCATTGCTTGACCAATGTGCTCTCTGTGAAAAACTGAGAGAATGTTTTATCTCTAGGTGACTCTCCTTAGGCACACTCTATGTCATCAATTACTTTCCTCTGTGGCCCCATAATCTCCTTGAACAGAAAATTTGAGACACCACTGAGTTACAATTTTTTTATGGTACAGGTTCTCTTATGTCCTGAGTCCTCACTGACCATGAAGTCTAGGGCCAATAATGTTGGCTATCCTTGTAGCCCTTCTTTTCCTCTAAATTTTTGGTGTGCAAACTTAAGTTGTTGACCCCCCAGAAGAGAAGCTTAATGATATTATTTCCTTACAACCTAGGCATTTGAACGTAAGATCACTATCTTCTTAATACCAAACACCTTAGAAATAACATAGAACAGGTGTTTTTCATCAATTGTTGATATACTAAACATTAAATCCCTTCCCCTGTAGCTTTCTAGCCTCATTGAACTTTATCAACCTATCTCTGGGCTTTTATCAGGGACCGTTTTAGTGACTGGAGTCTTCTTTCTATAGTTAACCTTTATGATGGTCATGCTATTCTTATACAACATTTGGATCTAATTTTTGGTTTGGGTGTTTAAGATTAAATTAAAAGGAGAATTATATTAATAAAAATTAACATCTTGCTCTACATCAAGGTCAGTTAACTCCCCTTTGGTTCTTACATTTGGAACCATGTATATAGCTTTTCAATTCCTGTCTGTGGAAGATCTCTCTCTCTCTC
>NW_004524774.1:4824999-4837822 GCF_000260255.1 Octodon degus | reverse complement strand
TCTCTCTCTCTCTCTCTCTCTCTCTCTCTCTCTCTCTCTCTCTCCTCTCTCTCTTTCTCCCTCTTCTCTCCCCCTTTTCAGTAAAGGTAGTTTCATTTGAAGGAGGTTTGAGGACCAGAGACATGTGGTTTTCCAGTGACTTATAGCTACACTTTAAACACAGCTAAGAATTATCTGCCAATCCAAAGAAAACATGAACATAAGCTAACTCCAAATACTTTTTCCTCTCTCTTACAATACTACTCCAGTTGTAAAATGGTATTATAATCAACATCATGATTCATTCCATTTTCCCTGCAAGGCCTAGGCATACCATATGTTGATGCCAAAAATATAAAAGATCTCTTCCTCAGAGTGTGAGAGCCAAGAATTTGCCAACATCAAAATTACACTCAAGGGATTAAGAAAATCCAACATTGAGTTTTCTTCCTTAGAAAAAAATTAAAAAAGGAAAACTAAGCTATCCTTTTGAATCCTTCTAGTATTTTTTTTCATATGCCCTCAGGGCATTCTCTGAATTCACCTTGCTCCAGAGCAATTGGCTTCTATTTGGAGGATGACCAAAGGAGAGGTTGTGTCAGACTAGCCATCCTTCTCAATATATGCACACACTTCAGGTGAAAACTCGTATGTTAACTGAACTGTGTTTATCCAAAAGCACAATCAACAACTGATTCTTGCTATGGTAGCCATGCTTAGAAGGAATCATTGCCAGTGAAAATTTGACCAATGCTCAAGAGATCATAACAACTGCAAAAGTTCTCTTGGTGCTTTTGATGTTTTCAGGATTAAAATCTCTGCTTAGGCACTCAGTTATCTGAAACCATCATGTGTGCCTTTCTGGAAAATCATGAAATACAGTTTCATTCTCAAATAGATATATTGTTATATAGAATATGTAGGAATGACTATATATGAATGAAAGGTAGACAGGGATCAATGAAGCAGATTAGAAGAGGCAGAAACAACTCGAGACATACTCAGTTACCTTATCTTTGAAATGGTTTCAAACATATTTCATGGAAGAAAGATAACCTCTTTAATAAATGGTGATGAAAAATGTGACTTTGTGCTTGTAAATGAAAATATTGGATAAATATCATTCACAGTGCCATAAACTAAATTTGAAATAGTCCCAAGATCTAAATATTAAAACAGAAACATTACATATGCTGAAAGCTAGAATAGAGAAAACTCTTTAAGATGTTGATGTAGGAAAAGATGTTATAAGTAAACCTTATAGGGGGAACTACCCGCTCAGGCCCCCCTTCTTTCCCCCTCTCTCGGGACAGGAGCTTTCTTTCTCTCAATAAATATGTTCTGCTCATAAAAAAATAAATAAATAAACTTTGCACAGAAACTACCGCAAAGCATCAACAACTGGGATCTCATCTTAGTAGAAAGCATTGTACTGTAAGAGAAATCACAAACAAGGTGAAGAAAAAACCGACAATGTGAGCAAGAATGTTTTACAACTGTTTCTCAGACGATGGATTACTACCTAGAAATTATAAAGAACTTAAATCAATCACACCTCCTAAATGTGAAGACTCATTCCTAAAGTGGCATTTGATATGAATGCACAACTCTCAGATTACAAAATACAAGCAGCAAATAAACACATGAAAAAAATCACCATTATTGGTCTTTTGAGAAATTCAAATTGAAATAAAACTGATATTCCATCTTATGACAGAAAGAGTGGCTATCATCAAGAAGTCAGCCAGTAAAAAAATTTGGAGCATATGTGAGACAAAAGGAACCCGTCCTCACTGTTCATGGGAGTGTAGAGTGGTACAATCACTATGTAAATCAATGTGGAGATTCTTCAAAAACTTATATTATATCTTCCGTTCAACCCAGCTGTTACCCTGCTGAATATTTTTCCAGAGTAATTAGAAATGCTGTACAACAGCAAAATATGTGCAGTCATGTCTACAGCAGCAAAACTTGTACTAGCTAAATCTTGGAAACAACCAAAACAGGAATGGATATATATGTGGTCTTTTTAGGCAATTACATACTTTTCAGCCATAAAGAAAGATATACTCCAGACTTTCATAGTAAGTGAATGCAACTGGAGACAACTATCTTAAGTAAAATAATTCAGATGCTTAAAAATCTTATTTTCTCCTTAGTATGAGTGGCTGAAAACTGAATAAGATCCAGAACTTATATGAGATACTGTCAAATGGGAATAAACTATTTAAAAGGAAAGAAAAACTGGGATGGTGAAAAGCAGAACATAAAGAAGGAAAGAACAAATAAATATATGATTGTTAAAATAATTATAGTACTAACTTCTCTTAGTTCATTGAAAATAAATGTTTGTATAATATTGGATGTACAATTAAATGCATATAACTTATACTTTATTAATCAATTCAAAGATAACAACATTCAATGCATTATCCACTGTTATTATTTTTTCCTTAAAATAAAATTGTTAAAAAAGTAAAATAACAAAAATTCTGCATGATACAGGAACCATGAAAAAAATTAGTATGAATTCTATTTCCAGACAAAGTAGATTTGAAGTCAAGACTGAACAGAAGGGATAGAGAAGGTCACTGTATGCTTATTATGGAAACAATCCAAGTGGAGATATAAATATCGTAAACATATATGCACCAAGTATAAGCACTCCAAACTACACAATACAAGCACTAATAGATATATAAAATCCCATAAACAGTGAAACAACTTAAATCATGGAAATCAATACCCATTGTCACAAACAGATAAACTGCGTGAAAACTGGACATAGAAATGTTAGACTTGAACCAAACATTTTAACATAAGAATTTAGTAGGTATCTAAAAACACAGAGTGTGCCACTCAACAAGAGAATGTAAGTTGTTCTCAGCAGCACACAGGATTTTCTCTAGAACAGACCACATGATAGCTCATACAGCATGCTTAAATGTTTAAATAACTGCAAACAGTCCCAGGCTTCCTCTCATATCATAGTGTAATGCAAAGGGAGGTAACTGGATAAAATACCACAAAAATGTGTATATAAACATATGAAAGTTAAACAATATATACTTGAGCAACCAGTGGGCCACAGACAAAATTAAACAAGAAATTAAAGAATCAATTAACTGAACAGGTGAGTTCAGCCTGGGTTACAAAATGAGCTCAAGACCAGCCTGAACTTCAGAGTGAAATTCTGTATCAAAAAGACAAAAAGAGGTCCTAGGGAGACAGCTCAGTAGAATAAGCACTTGACTGGCAAGTGCAATGTCCTGAGTTCAATCCCTGGCACCACAATAAATAAAATAAAAATAAAGAATTCCCAATATTGAAAAAAAAAATAAATGAACTGAAGAGTTGTTTTGTTGAAAGAATAAACTAAATAGAGCAATGCTTCTCTAACTGTAGCATAAAAAGAAGATCCAAATAAGCAAAATTAGAAATTAAGGAGGAGAAAGCACAACAGAGCATATAGAATTTTAGAAGGTCATCAGTGCTCATTTTGAAAACCAGTACTCAAATAATTTTAAAAAAATTTAGAAAAAGTGGATAGATTTATAGATACATAAGAATTATCAAAGCTGAATCAAGAATATATGAATCTTTTCTGCAATTCAAAATCAATTATGAATTTGAAGAAAAATGAAAACATACTAGCAACAAAAATATCTAAAGATATAATAGATTGACTGCTGAATTCTGTAAGAACTTTAGAGAAGATGTAATGTTACTATCCCTCAAAGTTTTTAGTGAAATAAAAATAAGAGCAAATCCCAAAGTCACTTGAAAGAACGAGCATTACCCTAATGCCAAAACTACAGATGGATGCAGCCAATAGAAGAGAATTAAAGATCAATCTCTTTAATGAACATAAACACACAATCTAAAACAAGATATATGCAAACAGAATTTTCCAAATCATCAAAAAGATTATGCTCCATGACTAAGTAGGATTTATCTTAGGTAAGTAGTGATGGTTCATATATGCATGACAAAAAAGAGAATACAGACTACCAACAGAAACAAGAACACAAATCACATGATCATTGCAACTGATGGATGAAAAGCACTTGAGAAGTCTAACTCCAATTTCCGATAAGAAAACCTACAGGAAATTGGAATAGAGAGTTTCTATCTTAACTTGATAAAAGCCATTTATGATACATACTCTTTTTTCAGTACCAAGGATTACACTCAGGACCTTGTGCTTTCTAGGCAAGCACTCATTTCACTGAGCTAACTCCCCAACCCTAAAGCCATTTGTGATAAATCAAAAGTCAACATCATTCTAAATTCTAATAATCAAAGGCTAAATGCTTTCACTGCAGAATCATGAACAATAATGATTAAATTCAGAAATATATGAGTCAAAACTCACAGTGAAATAGGAAAGTAACACATTTCAATATAACATCACAAGCAATGAAAGTACTTTAGAATGAATTGGACAAAAGAAGTAAAAGTAGTGTACATTGAAAATTATTGTACAGGAAAAATATATCAAAGTGGATGTGAGAAAATGGAAGATATACCTCATTGTTAGAGACAGAATTAATATAGAAAATGGTCATAGTTCCAAAACTGTTACAGAAATTTAATGCAATCACAGTGAAATAGCAATAGCATGGAACTTCAGAAAAAAATGTTAAAATTTATATGGAACCAGAAGAGAACATGAATAACAAAATAAATTCTGAGCAGCAAAGCTAAGGCGTAGGGTATCACATTCCCTGACTTGAAATTGTACTTCAAAGGTACTATGATACAAACAAATAGGTATTGTCTAGAGAAAGGGATAAGATCAATGGAACGGTATAGAATATGAAAAATCAACCCCAAATATACTTAGCTACTTTACCTTTGGCAAGAGTGTCATACACATTCACTAAAAGAAAGATACCCTCCTTAATAAATGGTTCTGTGAAAACTGGCATTCCACAGGTGAACAATTTAATACAAATTCTTACAGTTTACCTTGCACTAAAGTAAAATCAAAATGAATTATCTGAATGTTAAAATGGGCCAGATAGTTCAGCAGACTAAAGCATCTTCTTAGGCAGATGCAAGGACCAGGGTTAGATTCTAGGCATGTCATGCTGGCCGCACCCCAGGGTGCACTGAATGAGACTGGGGGAGTCCTGCACGCCTGTATTCCCAGTGTTTCGGAGACTGAAAAAAGGAGGATCACCACAAGTCCAATCTGTGTAGTGAGACCTTGTGGACCCTGTACTAAACACATTTTTAAAAAGGTTCAAATTGAAACTAATACACTAGAACATAAATCAAGTAAAACCCTACAAGCCATAAGTGTATGCAAAGACTTCATTTACAAACCCTGATTGATTATGAAAGTGGAAAGAATGCACAAGCGGGGACATATCATATTAGAAAGCTTTTACATGGGGGGGGGGTGAAACACCAACAGCATGAACAGAAAACTTAAAGAGAATGGGAAAGAAATTTTAACAGATATTCTTCAAACAAATGACTAATATCTAGAACATATATGGAACATAAAATCAGACCCTCAAATTTAAAGCCAATCCAAAAAAAAATAGGAATCTGAAATGCATAGATATTCCTCAGAACTAAATCAGCAAATAAATATGTGAAAAATTGTCTATATTGCTGGCCATTTCAGAAAAGCAAATTAAATCACACTGAGATGTCATCTCATTCAAGAATGAATGCTGATCATCAAAAAATCAAACAATAACAAATGCTGGCCAGATATTTGGTGAAAATGAACTCTTATTCATTCTTGCTAGGGGAGTGAATAATTTTTTTTTCTTTTCTTTCAGAACTGGGGATTGAACTCAAGCCCTTGTGCTTGCCAGGGAAGCGCTTATTCCACTGAATTATCTCCCCAGCCCTTATGTTCAGGTTTGATTCTTCATCTTCTATTCTTTTCCATTGTATAATAACTGTGGAAATATGTATGTAGGTAACCTAAAAACTAAAAGTATAAGTTCCATTTGAACTTGTTATTTCCCTTCTAGCTATCTTCTTGAGATATTTAAAAACCATAATATCACAGTAGTATGTGTACACTCATGTTTTTTTTTCATCACAATTTGTAATAACTAGATCTTGTAAATAGCCCATGCATCCATGAACATATGAATAGATGAAGGAAATGTGGTTTTTATATACAGTGGAGTACTAGTTTGCCATAAAGTATAAGATTGAGATACTTTTTAGTAAATGAATGTACCATACTTTTTTTGGGCAGGCCGCTCAGGGCAGGTAGGATTTGGCTTGAGGATCTGGGCATCAAACCACAGCAACCTGAGCCTCACTGCTTTGTTTCAGCAGACACTTAAACACCTGAGCTAACAGGTAGGCCCCTGAGACCATACTTTTAACCAAAATAAACTAGACAAACTTATAAATATCACATTGTTTCTCTTATGTGAGAAATCAAAAGGTAATTAAGGACCAAATTAGAGGATAGATATTGGAGTTTAGGATGAATTTTTTAAATGAGAAGAACAAGGCAGGACTGAGGAATGGGAACAAAGGGTATAGGGATAAAAACACAGATTGAAGGAAAATAATAGAAATAAAGGGTTGTAGATGGATAGTGAAAGAAAGATTGAAGGGAACAGAAGAAAATGGGCAAAAAGAATTGAAAAGTATTATGTATAGATACAAATATTCTAATATGAATGCAATCATTATGTATGTCAAAAGTGTAGCAATAAAATTAATTAAAAACAAATCCAAACGAAATTTTTTCATATCAAGTAAAATATATTCAAAAAATAACATTTTCATTTTATTCATTTAAAGGAAATTTATTTATGTTCATGAATAATTTACCAATATTTAGTACTCTAAATTTTAACACAGAAATCTTGCAAGTACCCAGTTGTTGGTGCAGATAATATGGATTTATAATTTTTGTAGTGCTAATTATATATATTAATTTTTTGGCATTTTAAACTTTTCCTTAAGGAACATAATTTGATGGCATCTGGTTGGCCTAATCAATGTTGTTCATTGCATTGTTGTTTAGAACTTCTTCAAATAAAGTACAAGAAACCAATGAGAATAGCACATGTACCACCAGTGTTTCTAAGTAGGAGGGTGGTAATGTCAATTCACAGTGACCTGTCAGTGAGATATACCCATTACACAATGTACTAATTTCTGTTCTGGCCTGGATTGTTGTTGGTTTCTTACAAGAGCTTTATTTGAGCTCAGGTTGTGTCCCTAATGTGAGCAATGATTGCAGTGAACTTCCGTCTAAGGACTACTTTCTTTGTGTGTAGAGGTATTAGTATAAACTGCATACATTGCCATTGACTTCAAGAATTTTCAAAAATTTCTACTTTAATTTCTTTTGTGACCCATTTATTGTTTAGAACTGTGCTGTAAATTGCCTACATGCTTCTACATTTTCAAAAATGTTTTATGACTTTGATTTTCTATTTTCATTGCATAGTGGTCAGACTGTACATATCGGGTTATTTTGATTCTGTTGTATTTATAAAAGCAGGCTTTTTTAACTAGTATATATGATCTATTTTTGGAGAAAGCAGCATGTAGTAGTGAAAAGAATGTGTACTCTGTTGTAGTAAATATATAATTTATAGATATATAGGAAGTACACAGGTTCAAGGGTGTGATTCAGCTCTTACTGAGTTTTTATTTAATTGATCTCTCTGTTTGGGAAAGTTGGATATTAATATCCCCAATTATGACTGTTAGTATTTATGTGACCTTTTATGTTCAGCAGTATATGTTTTATGAGTATAGGTACACCAGCATTTAGAGAATACATATTCATAAAGACATCATTTTTATTTAAGTTTATAGTACAATTTGATATACATAAATATCAAATTAATCATAGAATATTGGGGCCTGTACATGATATATCTTTGTTCCTGTTTCATTCCAACCAATATACTATGGTTCTTTAATCCCTTCTTCCACTCTTTTTAAGGAAATAATTGTTTCCATTACACTCTTCTTATCTCATTTTTCTTTTCCCTACCTTCATCTCCCCATCTCCAGTTCCCTTTTGCTTTTCAACAATTTCTTCCTATTTGATAGTATATATTATACATTTTAGTTCTTATTTACACCCTCAGTTTTTTGCCCAACAGGACGACAGTTTGATACTTACCCATATGCATCCAATTTATTTAATTTAAGTGTATAGTATAAAAATATATATATATTTATTTATGAATGTCCCAGGTTTATCTTATTTTATGGATGACTAGTGCTCCATTGTATAAAAAAATCATTTTCATCTATTCATTCATTGATGGGCATTTGATTTGTTTTCAAAATATAGCCATTACAAATTGAGCTGATATCAATATGAGTACACTTACACCACTGTGGTATGATAATTTTATCCCTTTTGGCAAGATAGCAAAGCAAGGAATAACTGATTCAAATGTGGCTCCTAGAAATAGATTGTTGAGAAATCTCCACATTGATTTCCACAGTGGCGCTTCAAGTGTTTAATGTCAGCAACAGCGGATAAGATAATTTTTCTCCCACAGCTAAGCTAGCATTTGTTATTGGTTGATGACTTTATAATTATTTTATTTTATTTTACTGTGAAGATTAAAAAACAAAAGCAAAGACAAATGTTATATACAAAGACAGAAACAGTGTGACATACAATAGTGCATAAGTTACAGATTTTCAAAACAAGAATGGCAAATTAACAATGGATGTTATATTACCTATTTTATTGTCAAATCTGTTACTTAGATTAACAGATATAGCAATGCAAGATTGGACAAATAATTGAATATTAACAGTTGCTTTCAATAAATTTTAATTTTTCTTCTTGTGTTTTTCCTCACTGAAATTCCATTCAACACAGCTATTGCCTTCCTGAGTATTTTACCAAAAGAACTGAAAACATCATACCATAATGATATAAGTGCCCCCATATTTATACCAGCGCAATTTATCATAGCCAAATCTTGGAAACAACCAATATGCCCAACATCTGAGGAATGGATGAAAAATATATGGTATTTTTATACAATGGAGTATTACTGAACTTTAAAGAGAGACAAACTTGAGGCCTGTATAAGTAAGTGGATGCAGCTGGAGGCTATACTCCAAAGTGAAATGAATCAGACTGACATATGTAAATATCATATTGTCTCCCTAGTGTAAGAAGCTGAAAGTATAAATAAAATCTGACAAGTAAAATAAATAAAGTAAAATGGACAGAAACTGAACATAAGGATTAAAAAGTGAAGATGAGGGAAAGGAGAAAAGATAGGAAAAAGAAAGGGTAAAAAATCATGGTTGATGTATTGATGATTGTTGCTCTTCCTGGAGTAAGAGAGAATTTCAAACTGCTATTTTTAATTTGTACCTCTTCAATGACCAGAGATGTTTAACATTTGATATGCTTATTTGTTAATTCTACATCTTCATTAGAGAAGTGTTCTCACAGAAAAACAACTTTTCATTAGTATTTATTAAAGTGACTATCCTTCCAGTGAACATATTTGGCTCCTTTGTGAAAGATGGCTGAGTGTGTTTGGAGGTTGTTGTTGTTGTTGCTCTAATCTGTTTCATTTATCCTCATGTCTGCCTGGCTTTTGTTCCTTTGCTTGTTCTATGTTCTGCAAGTACTATGTTGTTTTTATCACAGTAGTTCTGTAGTACAATTTTATATCAGGAATTTTGGTGTCCCTTAGCCTTGCCTTTTTTTCTAAATTGTTTTTTTTATTTTTGAATAGTTTTGTTTCTACATGAATTTAATGTATGTTTTCTCTTGTTCTGTGAGTTATGCTGATGGTGTTTGATTGGTATTGTCTTAAAACTGCAAAAATTTTTGAGACTATGGCCATTTTCACTGTGTTAGTTCTTCCTACACAGGAGCAAGGAATATCATTTTCTCCTTTTTATATCCTCTTTGATTTCATTTTTAAGAGTACTGTAGGTTTTAGTGTCAAAATCTTTTACTCTCTTTGTTATGTTGGTTCATAAGTATTTCGAATTTTAATGCTAATGTGAAAGGTGTTTTTTTATCTTTTTCTCAGTGATTCTGTTATTTGTGCACAGGAATGCTATTTACTTGAGGATTTCAGATTTTTATCCAGCTATATGAATGAATTTTCTTATTAAATCTAGAAGTCTTTAGTTAATTTTTGGGACCTTTTATATAGAGTATCATATCATCTGCAAATTATGATAATTTAAGTTCTATTTTTATTATCTTTATTTCTTTTATTTTATTCTGCTGTCTAGTTTCTGTGGCTAATGTTTCCAAAACTATATCAAACAAGATTGGTAAGACTAAACATCCTTATCTTGTTACTGATTTCACTAATTTTCTTTTTTTTTTTTGGTGGGGGGAGAGGCCTGAACATGCTCTCAGGGCATTTCCGGTTTGGCTGGAGTATCTGGGTTCAAACCAGTGGAAATTGAGCCTCAATGCTTTTTAAGCAGGCACTTAAATAACTGAGCTAATGGAAGGGACCCATGATTTCACCAATTTTCTTTAAGACAGTGTTTCACTATGTAGTTCAGGTTGAATTCAACTCATTGTGTATCCCAGGCCAGCCTCAAACTCACAATGATCCTTCTGCATCAGCCTCCTGAATGATGAGATTACAGCTGTTTGCCACCCTGCTTACCTTTGGTCTTGAATTTAGAGTGAAAAATTTTAGTATTTGACAAATTAGTTTGATGTTAGATGTTGGTTTGTCACAGGTGGTTTCTATGACAGTGATATAAAGTCTACCTGTTCCAATATTCTGTATAAGTTTTTATAAACAGATTTTGGAATTTATCAAATGCTTTTCCTGTGTCTATTTAGGTGATCATGTGATTTTTATCTTTGGCTCTATTGATACAGTTTATTATATTTATTGGAAGTATATGTTTCACTGTGACTCCATCTCTGCAATGAATCCTACTTGATCACACTGTATATGTTTTATGATTTGTTGTATTCTGCTTGACAGTGTCTCAATGAGAATTTTTTCATCTATGTTCCTCAGGGAGATTGACTATAATTTTTGTTGTTGTTGTTGTTTGGGTCCTTCTCTGGTTTGAATAATGTGGAAATACTTGCTTCCAGAAATGGCTTTGGGAGTATTGCTTCCTTTAGAATTTCATTAAAGAGCTTGAGAAGTAATGATAGTACAACTTTAAATTTTTTGAATTCAGCATGGAATCCAACAAGACCTGGGGATGTGTTGTAAGTTTTTAGTCACAATTTTGTTTTCATTGGCTGATTTTTTTTTTTTTTTTTGTATTTCAGGGAAAGGTCTATAAGGTGTTCTGTGTCTCACTACTACATCTAACTCATAGAGATCTGCCCATTTACAGCCTCGCAAGAGCTAGGATTACAGGTTTGTGCCACCACACCCAGTCTCAATTGCGGTCTCAGCATGCCCCGGGGGCAGGGAGGGCACAGCAGGCCTAGGGATCAAATCCCCACTCCTTCTGCCTTCTTGCAGGTGCCTTAATCCACTGAGCTATTTGGCCAGCCCTTTGATACTGTTTTTTAAATATTATTTACATCTTATTGATTCAACGTTGGTGATTCACACATATGTAGAAATCTGTCCATATCTTCTGCATTTTCCATCCTATGAGAGGAAAGTTTCACCAAATAAATATTTACAATCTTCTGGATATCTACAGGATCCATTTTGTTTCACTGTTTTCATTACTAATTACATGAAATTGAGTCTACCTTTTTCCGGTAAGTTTGACTACAAGTTTTTGAATTTCAATTAATATTTCATAGAACCAATCCTGATGAATTGGTTCTTTGCATTATTTTCTAAGTCTCAATTGTATTAATTTGTACTCTACAATTTTCTCCATCATTTGAGCTTTGAGCTGGACTTATTATTTTTCTAGAAATTTGTGATTCAACATTGTATTATTTAGTACAACGTATTGTATTTTGTTTTCCTTATATGAGAATTCAGTGCCACAATTTTCTTCTTAGGACTGTTTTCATTGCAACTCATAGGTTCTAGTATGTTGTATTTACATTATCATTTAATCATAGATATTGTTTAATTGCTTTTTAAATTTCATCTATGACACATTACTTGTTTAGGAAGATGTTGTTAAATTTCCATTAGTTTATGAAGTGTTTTCCTGGTTTATATTGCTATTGATTTCCAATTTCAATGCACTGTGTTCAGATAATATACATAGTACAACTTCAATTTCTGTATATTTACTTAAGAATGTTCCATGGGATACTAAGTGGTTTATTTTGCAGAGAGTCTCATATATAGCTAACAATAATGGATATTCTGATGTTATGTGTTGGAAAATTTTGTAGACACATAAATCCACTTGTTAACAGGTTTGCTTTAGTTTGGGTTTTTCTTTTTTGACATTTTTTGGTCTAGTTGATACATCTCCTTAGGACAATACTTTAAGTTTCCCTTTATAATTATGTTAGTGCTCACTTCCCCTTATTTGAGTGATTTTACCCTGTGGTGGGGAACTTTAAGATACATAGAGCCCAAAATAAAGAGATAAATGAAAACAAATATAGTAGAATCAAGGGTGGAGGACAAAGTTCAAACACAAAGCTTAGGGATACTAGATAAGACAGGAGAGAAAGAATGAGAGAGAATGCAAAACATTATCAACGTGAACCAGAAATGTAGACAATGTTCACTCACATGATGATATAAAAAATCTAAGAGAGACAGTTGAGGAAGAAGGCTTATAGAACAAAACCAAAGTTAAAAAACCTAAGCAACCAAAGCAAAAAAAAAAAACAGAAAAAGACAGAAAAAGAAAAACATGACCATTCATCTGATACCCACAGTTCTTTGGTAATGTCCAAGTCACACTAACACCTCCAATCTTAAAGAAG
>NW_004524774.1:4816382-4822375 GCF_000260255.1 Octodon degus | reverse complement strand
CTCTCCGCACACTCACCGGACCTGGGCTAGGACTGGGTCTGGGGGCTCCCAGAACTCGGCAGAAAATCCTAATCGGCGGGCGGGGTGGGGGAGGCACTTCGGAGTGGTCGGGGGGCAGCCCAAGTGTCTGGGAAAGGGTCCTGACATTGACTTTCTATTTTCATTTCTTCTTGTGAGTTCTTATACTAGGGAGACTATATGATATTTACATATATAGTTCTGGTTTATTTCACTTTAGTATATCTTCAAGTGGCATCCACTTAAATATTAAGAGTTTGAGTTTATCATTCTTTATACCTGAGTAACACTCCATTGTATAAAAGTACCACATTTTTTTCATCCGTTCCTCATGTGAAGGACATCTTGTTTGTTTCCAAGATTTGGCTATCACGAATTGTGATGCTACAAATATAGTTACACATATATCACTATGATATGTTGTTTTTAGTTCCTCTGGGAAAATTCCCAGTAAGGGGATAGCTAGTTTGAATGGGATTTCAAGTCCTAGTTTTTTAAGGAGTCTCTACACTGATTTCTATAAAGATCGCTCTAATCTAAGTTTCCACTAGCAGTGGAGAAGTGTTCCTTTCTCCCCACAGCCTCTCAAACATTTGTTGTTTCTTGATTTCTTTATGATAGTGAAGCTTTCTCAGGTGAGATATTATCTCAGTGTTGTTTTAATCTGCATTTCACAGATGTCTAGGGAAGTGAAGGTTTTTTTTTTTTTTTTTGCATATTTCTTAGCTTGTTGGTTTTGTCCTGTGTGAAGTGTGTGTTCATATGGGATGCCCATTTCTGGATTGAGAATGATGTTTTTTGGTACAATACAAAAGTATAATTTATAAAAGTTTGTATTGGTGAATTAAAATACATTGCAGTAAAAATTTGTGCTCTGATATAGACAGTGTTAGAGGTGGAAGGTAAAGAAGACTCTCCAAAATCTATTTTGCAACACATATACATGATAAACCACTGATAACCAATGTTTAGAGAACACTTCAAAATGAAGTGTAAGAAATCAAGCAAACCAAGAAACTAAGAGTAAAATATTTCAGTGGCTGTCTCACCAAGATGGCGTACAGAGTCCACAGAATTATATGAAAATATACTCAATATAACATATCATAAATAATTAAAGTGTTATTATTGTACACCTAAAACACTGACAGCTATAAGAACACTTGTTCTCTGATGGTGAGATTGTAAAATGGTATAAGCATTTTAAGTCATAGTTTTAAGCTTCTTTCCAAACAAAGAAGTCAAG
Organism: Octodon degus; assembly: GCF_000260255.1. Taxonomy (NCBI): domain Eukaryota; kingdom Metazoa; phylum Chordata; class Mammalia; order Rodentia; family Octodontidae; genus Octodon; species Octodon degus. The sequence goes on along the minus strand of NW_004524774.1, from coordinate 4,821,111 downwards.
AGTACAATTGCTTGACTTATATAAAGTCACTCTTTTGAAGATTGCTGTTTTTGTTTTGTTTTGTTTTGTTTTTTAGTACTGGGGATCGAATTCATGATCTTGTGCCTGCCAGGCAGGCACTTATGCTGCTGAGCCATTTCCCTAGCCTGTATTCCTTGGAATTTACATAAATTACTTGAAGTCTTATGCCTACATAAATCTTGTAGATAGCAGATACAGAAGTTTCATCTATAATAATCAAAACTTTAATCAAATGAGACTACTTCTGCAAATGAATAAAAAATCAAGCTGCAGTATATTTAAATGATAGGGCATTATTTACAAATGAATAGAAATTAGGTGCTAAGTCATGAAAAGATGTGAAGCAACTTTACATAAATATTCTAGGTAAATCAATTAGATCTTAAAATGCTAAATGCTTTTTTATTTCACTGATATCCAATTATAGGATGTACAAACACAAGTAAATACCAGAAAGATCAGTAACTGATGGGAGTATTGGTCGAAAGACTGGATGAATAGGTGAAGGACAAGGAGTAAGTAGGTCAGTGAAACTATTATCTATGACACTATAATGGTAGGTACATAATGGTAGGTACATAATGGTGTACATTTTTCAAATACCATAGGCTTCAAAACAAAATAAGATGCTGTCTAAATCTTTATAAGTAATATTACTGCATCAGTATTGTCTCAATATTAACAGCTGTAGTATACCATTGCAAATTTTGTTAATTTTTAGTTTTAAACAGTTTACAAATTAGATTTACAACAGAAAATTTAAAAGTGATACAGAATTTCAGTTAAAAGTAATATTAATTTCACAGTATTTGTTGTAATACATAGTGTTCTTCCATCCACTTATTCATATTACAAGACATATGCATTTGAAATCAGAAGAAGAAAGAAATGTATAAGAAATTAAGGAAATAAAAAGTACAAACTATTGAAAGGGGAGTTGAAACAAATTATTTGTTAATTGATCCTTTGCTTTGACAATTAGAAATGTATAGTATTGTTGTCCAAACCATCCTACTTTCATGTATAGATAAATCTCCCTCATTCCTTCTCCTGTTGTTCTACTCAAATCTATGAGTCTTTCCTTTTGAATAAGTGCATTCACTTTTCCCAGTATCTACTGTCCCCTTTAGATGCCATTTTTCTCTTTCAGGTTCTCACCCTAAGGAGACAACACAATGTTTACAGGTGAGTCTGATTTATTTCACTTAAGAGTATGGTCTCTAGTTACCTCCATTTACTGACCAAAGACTCAAATTTATCCTGTTTTATACCTGAATAATACCATTGCAAGTATTTATTGATAACAAATTATACTGGTGATGACCATTGCTGCAGTAAGGAATATAAACATAGCATATGAATTTTACATTCACTACGTCTACAACTGTTCTGAAAATAGAATCTATTAATAAAAATATTATTCAGGAATATCATTTTTGGTTTGAGTGTCTTACTTAAAATCTGTTTTTGTGAAAGGAAGGTATATAAAGTAGACATATGCTGATCATATCTGCACAGTAACACATTTTCAAGTGTGAAAATAGTGTAGTAAATTAATATAGAATGTATATTATGCAGTCTATTTCTACTGGAAACATCTACTATTTATTATATAGTTGTACAATCCAGCTTGTTTTAAACCATTTTTAACTTTCTAATATGATATTTTCATACTTCATTTTATGTAAAAACCATATAGACTTGTTGGGTGTCATATGTGGAGGAAATGATATGTAATTTATAATCCTCTTTCTCCTCACAAATAATCATTTCCTGTTTATTTTACTTTAATGCTCAGGACTACACTGCTAAAGGTTAACCAAGTATGAGATTTCAGTACTCTCTACTTAATGATAGTAACACAAGTTCTTTTTCTAGAGTGATTCAAGGTAGAGTCACCGAAAATTTTGTTACATTTTATTTAGTACCCACTGTTCTTCATTTTAAGGGCCACTGATTCTACATTTTACTTTTTCAAAAGATTTCTTTTACAAACTATTAAAAACTTCTCTAATTGAAAATTATGAATTCTTCAAACTTTTACTATTCTTTCAAATAATTAAAAGTATTTTATTTATTCTAAAAGTCCAAAACCTATGAAAGAAAAACTGAATGATTGTGGGTGACTAAAGTTGTATTGACTTCTTAAAAATTGACTTATGTGTAATGGTACAGTTTAAATCTTGATCTGATACATTTGTAGATGAGTAAATGTGAACATCTTAGAGGCAAAATTCTGAACTCTCAGTCACATCATTTTTAAAAAGGCAATCTCACTTCAAACAATTATTGAACAAAAGTGATGAATAAAACTTAGGGCAAAATAAATATGCTTTAATATTTTGAAGTTACTAATCAACAAACTTAAATGGAATATACTTTTTCCTTATACATTCACAAAATTATCTTCATATGAACAAAATTGAAAAATATAGATACAAAGCCATGATTATTGGAAAGCAAAACTGATAAAATATTAAAAATCACAGAATGTTATTATTGAAGTTATCTCTGATTCTGATAAAAGTATTCAGTATTTAACAAATATACATCCAAAATTTTAATATCAAAATATATTTATTTATATATCTTTCTTTTATTGATTTTATCTTGAAAAATTGAAGTAATTATTTTGGAATATCAAGATTTTTATGTAGTATGAATTCTACAAATTATATACAAAAATTGTCAGCAAACTTCATATGCAAAGAGTGAAATAGTAGATATTAAAACTTTGTGGACCAGCTTATCTCCATTGAAGTTATTCAGGTCTGATCCTGTAGTTTGAAAACGTCCACTAAAAATATGTAAAAAGATGAACTTTTCTAAATGCCACTAAAGTTTTATAAACACCAAAATAAATATTTATAAATTTATATATCACATAATAATATCTTTGTTTTGACTTTTTAACCCATAAAAATGTGAAACCCAAAAGTATTCAAAAACAAGCAATAAGTTGAGTTTTGCCTGTAGTCAACAGTTTGTCGATTCTTATGGTTTATATCTAGATGTCTACCCAAAGCCTAATGCAGTCCTACGTGAGGCATTTCAGAGGTGGCTGGATCTGGATATATGGTGTGTGAATAAAGATGTAATCCTGGTATTTACATGATGTCCTACATTGAGTGACAGTGCTACTTTCATTAAGCATGGGTAGCTGAGATACAATACAAGGGACAGAAATAGTGTCCCTGCTTGTAACTAGCTCCTTTACTTCTTTACTACTTTACTGGTGTCTGCCTATCATGAACTATTTCTTTTCTATGATGTACCTTTTGCCATACTACTCTTTCTTGGAGTCAGGAAACTACAATCTTTAATATCTAGGAATGATGACCTAAATAAACTCCACCTAATAATCAAATCAAGTTGGATAGCTGAATACATAGTCAACACTCAAAAATCAATAGTATTCAGCCAATAGTATTGGTGTATGCCTGCAATTCCAGCACTTGTGAGACTGAAGCGAGAGGATCATTATGAGTTTGAGACCAGCCTTGGCTACAAAGTGAGCTCAAGATCATCCTGAACTGCATTGTGAGACCCTGTTTCAAAAAGAAGAAAAAAATATAGAAATAGTGAAAATAATTCTGGGAAACATAGGAAAGGCAGTTGCATCATGGTCCCTGACTTGAAGTTATACTGTGACAAATAAGAAGAGGCACTATGATGAAATCAGAAAAGTGCTGGCAAAACAAACAAACAAACAAACAAATAAATAAATAAGCTGAGGATCAGATGAAAATATTAGGAGATACAGAGATAAATCCAAACATATTCAACTTCCTGATTTTGAAAAAGGGAACCAAATATATTCATTGGAAAATGATAGCCTCTTTAATAAAATATACTGGAAAACTGGCTTTCCACATGACAAAGAGTAAAACTAGACCCATGTTTCATTTTGAACTAAATTAAAATCAAAATAGACCAGATATTCAAATAATAAAACTGAAATTCTAAATCTGTTGAAAGATGAAATATGGAGAAGACTTGAAGACATAGACCTAGGCAAGGGTTTCATGAACAAAAACTCTGATTTCACTGGAAATACTGCAACAAAACTACTAATGGTTTCTTACCTTATGTAAAATATTTTCACAACAAAAGAAATTCCCAACAGAGTAAAAAAAAGCCCATGCATTGGAAAAAAAATTAGCCAGTTCTTCCTCAAATTGAGGACTAATCTTTAGAAAATGTAAAGAGATGAAAAATAAAATCAGACTACCAAAATTTAAAAATCTATTCATAAATGGGCATCTAAGATAAATACATACTTTTCAGATGAAAAAAATACAAATTACACATAAATATAGAAAAATGTTTTGCAATATTGGTCATTTGAGAAATGCAAATTAAAACAACATGAAAATTCCATTTCATTGAAGAAAAAAGTGGATATTATGAAGAGATCAACCAGTATCAAACCCTTAAGGGGCTGTGGAGTAAAAACAACCATTCTCCAAAGTTAGTGGGAGTGTATACTTTTGCAGCTATTGTACAAATCAGTGTTCACATTGATAAAAAAACAACCTAGGAAACAACCCAAATATCCATTGAGTAATGAATGCTTTAAAAATATTTTATTTTATCCAGTGGAGTACTACTCAGTCATAAATATCAATAAACTTGAAACATGTATTTCTAAATGCATTGACTTTGAGACCATATGCTTTTTTTTTAAATTTTTATTTATTTATTTATT
>NW_004524774.1:4804083-4816282 GCF_000260255.1 Octodon degus | reverse complement strand
GAGAGAGAGAGAGAGAGAGAGAGAGAGAGAGAGAGAGAGAGAGAGAGAGAGAGAAAATGTGAAAACATTCCTTCATAACTAAACAAAAACACAAGCAAATTAAAAAAAAAACCTGGCAGAGTGTCTAGGAGGGACTTGTTCACTTGCCTCTGTGTGTGCCAGTGACATGGTCGGTCATGCTGAAGATTCCTGTTTGAAGGGAGGCGAAAGAGGCATGGGGCTTTTTATCCCAAGTCTATCTTGTGTGGCTAGATTTAGTATCACTATTCAGTCTAAACATTTTTTTTTTAATTTTGCATTGTGGAAGTTCTAATCCACTGATTGTCAGGAAACTTACCAGCAGCCATGTGGTCTGGATCGCAGTTTTATTAAGTCCTTTGTATATGTTTTGTTTAATCTATATGTTCCTTTTTTTCAGACTGATTTTGGTATATATGTCCTTCTCTTTCTTCCAATTACCTGTGTTTTAGTTTTTCTCTTAGTAGCTCCATTGTAACTTTTCCTTTATTAAGTCAGGTAGAAATTCTAGTATTATGTCAGTTTTTTACTCTTCCCTTATGCAATATGAAGTAATTGTATTTGCTAATTTTAATCAGTTTTACCTTGATGTTTACTATGTCTGATAATAAAATTACTACTCTACCTTTTTTTTGAGTCCTGGTGCTTGAAATATTCTACATCCTTTAAAATTTAGTGTATACATATCTTTTTAGATTATATGATTTTACTCGATACAACAGGATGTTAGGTTTTCTTTTTACATCAAGCCTATCAATCTATGTCTTTTAGTTGGAGAGAAGCAGCCACTAAAATTGAGAGATATTATGGAGATGTGCTGATTATTTTCTAACACTCTTTCTGTGTTTGGGCTACATTTTTCTTTTACTTTAATATTGTTGTTATTTATTCATTAACCCTGTTTTACATTTTCACTTCATCTCAGTTTTTAACCTCATTTGATTTTGCTATATCTGCTTAGGATCTTCTTATTTTCTATAGAGTTGGTTTAATATTAATTTAGATTTTGAGCTGCTCTTTTTCATGCAATATCCTTATTTCCCCATCTATTTTGAAGGATGGTTTTGCTGAGTATAATAATATTTGTTGGAAATGTTTGCTCTTGGGATTGAAATATTTCACTGCCAGCTTTTATGCTGTTTAAGGTTTGTGTTGAGAAATCTGTTTTGATTATGGGCTTACCTTTATACGTGTTTTTTGTGGTTGTTTTTCTTTTTGTTCCCTTTACAATTCTGTGGGGGTTTTGTTGTGGCATACATGGCAAATTAAAATTGTTTATGTGTTAGTGTTCTAGAAGCATTGCTTGAATGTTGAAATATTTTCTCATATTTGGGAAATATTTTGTTATGATAACGTACCATTAGGCATAATATTACCAAAGATATTTATATATACTACAAGCTCTCCCCCATGTATTAGACCTGAACCTGCTGTAACACGAAAGAAAAAAAAAGAATAGGGTATAGAAAGCAAGAAATTCTTATACATACATAAAGCCTCTTAAAGAAAAACATTAATAATTCCATCTGAGTTATCTTCTAGTTTTTAACCTACCCCCAGTTAAGCTTCATTTATTCCTCTTATTGTCATTTAGTATCTGCAGTATGGTCTTTTCTTTTAGTGATTGGATATATGTGTGTTCATGTTTTTCTTTCTATGTGCTATTCTTTTTTTCTTTCTTGTTACTGCAGGGTCAGGTTTAATACATGAGGGAGAGCTTGTATTTTATATGAATATCTTTAGTAATAAAATGTCTCCTATTGATACATTTCCACCTTTACATGGCCAGAAGCAGTATTCAATTTGAGAAATTTTGTCTTTACCCTTATGATCTGCAGAATGAATTATTTCTGGTGTTAACTGATAGGTTTTGATGGTGTCACCGCAGAGAAACAGGCCAAAGAAGAAAGGAAAAGGGCTTCAATATAAAGGGAAAAGGACTTCATTATCTTGGAGGACACGGAGAGAATCTGGGAAGATAAGGAAGTCTCTGGATTGGAACAGATGGAGGCTGAAACTTTTATGGCCGTTGCCAGGGGTGGGGCTTGAGGGGGTTGTTTAGATCTACCTGAGAAGCTGACTTGGGCCTTCCCTGAGGTGGTGGGAATGGTGAGAGGAAACTGCATCCTGGGCTGAGCTGGAGAAGAAGGGAAGAGATGGTCTCTGGGAAGCTGTTGTTTTAAGGGCTTCAGCCATATTGGATGACCACGATAATAATTCAGCAATTTATACTAGGACCATAACCTATCACTAACAGCATCAACTAATCAGATTCCACATCACTTAGGTAAGACATGCCTTACTTTTACACTTTCTCCAGTTATTAATCCTTTGAGTAGACTACACTCAATTTTTATTAGCATTTCGTCTGCAAAGTAGTGACAAAAGAGGAAAGAAGTGATTGAAATGTTGGGGAAACTAGGGTATAAGTCTATAATAGAGGAGTTTAGTTGCAGCAATATAGATTGGTTAAAAATGAAATTGATACAGGGTTCAGATTTTGTTAGGTTAATTTTATTAGAATGAATATTTAATGTTCAGAGTTCAAAAATTTTATTTGAAGGAAAGAGGACACAGAATATGAGCATGGAGGTATATTTTGAGATTGAGGAAAACTATGTGACTGTCAGAACTTCTTAATAAATATTTATGCTTCTTATATAGAGGAGATTTTTGAGGATGTGGACTAGGTAAGATACAAAAGAAAGAAATGCATAGGATGGGGAGAATAAGGGTTGATACAGAAGATAGGAATGACAGAGTGAAAATAAGACGAATTAAAAAAATAAAATAAATAGGAGTATGTTGTTTACATTTCTCATTACTCATAAAATACCTAGGACCCAAGGTTGAAGCAGAAAATATTTATTTAGCTCATTGTTCATAGGGACACATAATTTACTGCCTGCAAGCAGGGTGATGCATGGTAGAGGATTATCGTTCATGGTGGCAGAAAACAATAAAATCAACAACCAAACCAAATGGCTTCTTTCTGACATTATTATACTTTATCCAGACTTTTAGAATTATGGTGATGCCAATCCAAACAGTGAATTAAAAGTGATTCACCAATCACCCACCCTTAATCCAACACCCTTAAATCCAGCACTGCATTACAAATCAATCACACACTAGATTCAGTCATCACTGAAAAAAATAATATGACCAAATGAGGTTGGGGGAACATCCCAAAAGCCTCCTTTGCATCCCTTTATGAAAAAGTTATTTCATTTATCTGAAAGAGTTGACAAATTCCTATCAATTTCAACATTGTTGAAATCTCCAAGTCAAAATCTCTTTGATACTTTATGCAAACTGTTATCTGTGAGCCCTTGTACAAATGAAAACAAAGGTCAACACTTCCAACATCCAATGGCACAAGACAGACATTTCCAATAAAAAAGTTACAAACAGGGAAGCAAAAAGTGGGACAAAAATTAGTCCAAAATTCTTAAGGTCAAACAAGTGCTTTAATTACATGTGCAACATCCAAGGCAACATGTGAACTTCAAAGGTCTTCAATGGCTTCATCCCTATAACACATCTGAAAGTTATAGTTCATCTGGTCTCTTTCTTGGGCCCACTTTGCTCCCTCCTTGCAGTTTATGTTAGATGATTCACATTCCTGGCTTCAACGAACTGCTTGTATCTCCACTGCTTCTTTGGCTTTAAACACACAACTTGACATACTGCCCTCTGAGGGGCATAGTATCTGACCTCCAAGACCTTCTTCAGAAATGTAGGTGGAATCCTTCCTGAATTGACAACTGTACCATTCTTAATGTACCTAAAATGAACACCATGTGAAAGATGGGCAAATCTGATGTCAGCTGGAGCAGCAGCAAGAATTTATTCTTTATTGTCTTTAGGGGTCCAGTTGCCTGTGCACTATGTAAGGCAGATTCTATAATTCTGTGAACTTTTTTGTGGTACCAGGGATTTGACTTAGGACCCTGAGCTTTCCAGGGAAGTGCTCATTCTAGTGAGCTATCTCCCCAGCCCTGCGTGTGCACTATGAATCCAAATCTCTGTACTTCTGTAATTCTGGAACACAATGCACTGAGGCTCTTTGTAAAGCAAAGTATTTCAATTTTGAATTTTTGAGGCTACAAAAAATTCGTGGTGTCCCCAGCCTCTTGTGAAAAACTCAGGCTTTCTTTTCTATTCCCCTCTAGCTTCTCAGCAATCAAGATTTCCCTTGCTCTAATTTTGAAGTCCACAGTTTTCCTGAATTTTCCCACTGATCAAACTCACAAAATTTTAAATAATTCTACTGCGCTTTTCTCTCTTAATTTTCAACATAAATCTGGCTAAAGTAGCCATGCCACTACTTCAACACTAAACTATTTTGAAATTTCTTATGCAAGATGAATTAATCCACTACCCTTAACTTGAGTCTCCAGCAAAGTATTTGGGCATAAACAAAATTCAGACATTTTACCAAACCACAACACATATCATCTTAATGCAACAACCAATGCAGTTTTTCTCCCCATCAGAAACCTCCTCAGCCCAGTTTTTATCTTCCAGATTTCTACTAGACTTCTGATCTTCTGAGCTATGATCAGAATGTCCCATGTACAACAGTCTAAGGCACTACAACAAGCATCTCTGAGCATTTCAATCCCTTTCCACAAGCCATTGGAAAGCCATCAGAACCACAAAGTCGAGTATAGACACAACAATCCCAATTCTTTGGGAAAATTTTAAGAAAATGCTGTCTTATTTGCTTTTCTCTCATTTCTGGGGCAAAATGAGATGCACAAAGTTAAAGAATGAAATGTTCATTTAGCTCACAGTTTGTCAGATCTTCTTTTTTCCTTCTTTTATCTTATTTAGGCTGCTGGGATGTGGATGGTGCCAGTCTAGTTAGTGAGTGATGCAGAACCCAGCATTAATACCAACACGCTTAAACCTATCATTGCAATATGAATCAGTAACAAGATCCAGACTCATCAACATCAAAAAAAAATTCACCCCACGCACCTGACTTCATGAATCTTTGCATGAAGATGTACACACAAACCATAACAAAGATATATTTGTATACTCAAACAAAGATGAATTAAAATTGCTTTAAGATTTTGAGATTAGGAAACTAGATAATGACATAATTGATAGAAAGAACCTAGACCCCCACAAGTTAAAAAAATAGAAGAAATACTCAACAGAAACAAAGATTAAATAAAAAATACAAAAAATACATAATATATAACCAACTGAAAAATGCAATACAAAAATCCTTCAAAACTCAAAATAAAATTGATTAAATCCATGTTTAAGCACTCCAGGTCATAACCTTGTGGACAGAAACCCAAGAGATAGAAGTGTTCAGAATGTCACTACTGAGGTTCTCATATTTTGAAGTCTTCAATTTTGTCATGGAGTGTGTGCGTCTTTCTGGTGAAGTTTTATGTTCATGTCCTTTATCCTGGAGTCTTTGAAGGGTCCCTAGTTCTTGGTGGCCAGTGGTGGGGATTCTTCAGGTATGGGCTGCAATTCCTTTCAAAATGCTATTTTTTTTTCCAAAACCGAGGATTGAACTCAGGACTTTGCACTTGCCAGGGAAACGCTTATTCTACTGAGCTATCTCACCAGCCATTCAAAATGCTATGTTAAAGAGTACATGAGTCTGCAGTCCTGTTTCAGGTGAGTCACCCATATTCTCCTCAGATGGTCATCTTCTCTAGTAACTGGGATGTCATGCTAGCATGCAAATGAGGAACAAAGCAAATTTGGTCTAACTTATTGCATGTGATCCTGTACTCCAGCAAGCATGCAGAAGCCATGCCTGGCTATTCAGACATGGTACCTATGACTCAGCTGCTCTGCAGTCACAGAGTTCATATCAGCTGATCTGTGGGCACTTACCTGTGACATGTTAGGCATTCTCAGTCAAGAAGTGAACATCAAAGTTTTAAGTATGGGGCCATGCATGTACACACAGGTAAATAGGCTATCTGTTCAAGCAAGCTCTAAAGCTGTACCAACTCAACTTGGTTTCCTGTCACTTGTATATCCTCTCTCTGGCCTGAGTCTTGTGAAGCTGCACTGTCTGCATTATATACCAGAGTTCAGAAAACAGAGATATTATTTCTTTCAGTGTTTGAATGGAGAATATATTTGCGAAGACAGTTAACATAGACTCTGTTCCAGGTATCTGATTCTTGCAGATGTAGATTGGTCCCTCAGACTTTTTCTCTCACTGTTACAAAGGCTCCTTGCTAAAGTGAAGAGTAGTACTAAAACAGTGCTGTTTCCCTTTTTAACTGTCCATTCTTTTGAATTGATCTAAATATTCATTTTCTTTACTTTTTTATTTCAGCATGAATATTTCTATACCATTTTTTTAGTTTTACATATCCTGTATATTTATATATTTAGTTTTAATTAATTTTATTGAGAAAGAAATAGCCATGAGACAGTTTTGAAACACGTTAGTAAGATAGTTACCATAATTAATACATTGCATATTGTTGTCTTCATAGTAGTTATTCACAGTGTGAGATGCAGACATGATATCTTATCTAAACAGTATTAGTACAAATATTCTCAATGACCCAGTCTTAGCTCTCCCACTTTTTGAATACCTTTATTCTTAGTAGATATTTTGAGCTTCTCCAATGTGATGCCACCTGTGGTCAGCCACGTTGATTCCCAGTATTCCTTATTTCTTTATTGTCATTCTTTCTTGCATGACATTGAGTTATTTTATCATTAATTTCAAATTAATATTCTTATTTTTATTCCTGTTATTTTAGAACAAAATATATTTCTTCTTATATATGCTTATGGTTTCTTTGATATCAGGTTAGAATTCCAAAGTAATAGTGGCTTAAAATGTAAATTTTATCTGCCACATAACAGTATGCTATGGCTTACATAAAAATTTCCCTCAGAGTTTTAAACAATCATTGGTCAAAGTTTTCAGAGATGGTTTGCTCTAGGTTGTGAACATGGATAAAGGGTGTGTGTTAACTATATTAGTCTATGATTTCTTTAGCAATCTGAGTGTGGAAAATCAGAAGCTTAAACTTGGGTCAGAGTAGCATCAAACAACAAGCTTACACACTGAATGAAATACAAGAGGAAAAGAGGAAGACAGTCTCACTACTTGCTGCTTTCTCCCTGACCTGATATGGACTTTCTTTTCTGCCATGCCCTTCTGCTGCATTGCCCTTCCTTGAAGACAGCTGGCTATGGACTGAAATCTATGCAAAATGCGAGATGAAATAAGCCTTCTCTCCTTTATCTTGTGAGCGTCTAGTATTTTGTCCTAGCAAAAAGGAAAGCAATGAAAACAAACTCCAAAGGTAAAGAGTCCTGAACCAATATTGGTTTTAGTTTTGATGTTCAGTGAACCAGAATATTGGTATGTTCTTATTCTGAAAATGTCAAAATTGAAATGATGCTTTATATATTCCCTGGATCCTCCAGCTACTTTCAACATGTGCATATATTAGCTAACCATATGAGAAGAGGGCATTATAAGGGATGCCCCTTTACTTATGACCTAACTTAGAAGTCTGACATTTCCTTTTTGTTCAACTCACACTGCTACAACTTAATCACATGCAATACCTGACTATAAGTCATACTTCAATAAAAGCCTTATGAAGAACTAAAAATTCATTACACTTATGTGGTGGTAAAACTTGAAATTTCTATCATTAAGCAGAAAAGTACAATGGATAGATGAAAGTATTTTGCACAAGCTACTGTTTTCCAGACTATTCACAGCTCAGAACCCTATTCTGAAGTCCTCTGAAATACTGCCTGCTGTATTTGCAATATACGTCATTGGATCAAACATATGTGGTTTACTTACTCCGTAATTCTACTCTCAAAGCATCTTACTTCTCTTTCATCTTGAGAGATGAACTTAGGAACTTCGTATTTATTCATGAATAGATATATGATAATAGTGAAAAAGTCTGTGTTGTGGAGTAAGAAAAGCTAGACATAGGTCTTTGAACAATTCATTAAATATTTCCAAATTCTATGTTATCTTTATACAATCTTGCTGAACATTCAATGGGATAATATGCATAAAAGACTGAAAATTATAAAACTCTATTAAAATATTTGTGACCATTCCACTTTAGTGATATTTTGTAAGTGTTTCTCCATAGCACTGTCATCCAATAGTTCCCAATTTCATTTTCCTTACAGTTTTCCTGTTCTCTAAAGAACCAATGTATTTCCTTAGTTTCTTATCATTGGAACAAATACCAATCAATTTCTTTTTGAATTATTTGGCCGTAGAAATATTTAAATCCTATCCATGTAAGATTGTGTACAGTGTTGAATTTTTAGTTACTCTGAAATTATAGCCTTATTCATTCATACATAGTGTCCTATTCCGTGTATGGATTCTACTAATAATGGATCAGTTTTATGATATTCTTTCTAAAGCTTGATGATGTTTAATATGGTCATTTTGCATTCATTTTAATTATTTAGCATAACCATTTTTGGCCATGTAAAAATTATCTTAAATTATAGCAATTCTGCTGGTAACCATAGCAATATTTGTTCTCTGTTGGCAATCTGAAAAGCCAAACTTCAGTTCACACGGGTGTATATTTTGTGTACTTCAAAACCACAAATATTCCTAGCTATTTGAGTAGACATCATACAATACAGACTCTCATGAAGAATGATGCCTTAGTTAAATTCCTCATTGCTGAGGCAAAATATCCAACACACACAAGTTGAAAAAGGTGTAATCTATTTTGTCTCACAATTTGTAGAGGTTTCAGTCCATACTCATCTGGCTGTAAGACAGGGTGACATGGGAGAAGGTCATGGCAGAGGAGAAAAGGTCCATATCAGGCAAGAGGCAATGAACTGGCACCATGCCTGCCTTCTTCCTTTCCCATTATATTCCATCCAGGCCTCAAGCCTATTAATTGGAACTACCTTTACCCATCATGTGGCTTCAATTGTCCACATCCAGAACTATGCTAAAAGATTTAGTGTATTAATCCAATTATTATACATTAATACATATTCACACACTCTAGATCTATGGATTTGTGAACTTTTACTGATAAAAGCCATAACAAAAGGTTATAATATAAAATATGCAAGATGTCCTATCTTTAAGAAGTCTAAAATGGGAGAGAAAAAACAAAAATTTAAGATTTCTTGAAAGCATGTGGTAATATTGAATCATATGTCCCATCTTGCATAATTATATCTGTTAATCTGAGCAAAAGACTTGGGGATAAAAATAGATATTATACCAATAACTGTTAATCAGATATTCTTTTTTTGTGTATTTAGTACAAGTTCTACAGTGTCTCAGTACACAGACCAGTTGTCCTAGTAGTGATATGCCTGTGTTCACCCTCCGAAGAGCTGGGATTACAGGAGTGCCCCACCAAGCACAGTCTCAATCACTGTCTCAGCACGCCCTAGGGATTTGAACCCTGGCAGCCGGCTTTTTTTTTAAATTAGATATTCTTGTCTTGAAAATCTATAACAGTCCTGTTTCTGGCTGCATGAAGGCAGCACATGTGCCTGGGAGACCTCAAAGTTAGGACTTTCCTTTGTACACCTGGTGTTGCCTGTGGTGGCTCTGCAGCTGCTATCATGCCACAGAATAAATATATTGAATTACACCATAAACGCTATGGGTACCTCTTGGATTACCATGAGAAAATGAGAAAGAAGGAAAGTCATGAGGCTCATGAACATTCAAAGAAGGCAAAAAAAAAAAAAAAAAAAAGGTTGGCCTGAAGGCTAAGCTCTACCACAAAGAGCACCATGTGGAGAAAATAAAAATGAAGAAGACTATCAAGATGCATGAAAAGAGAAGAATGATGAAAAGACTCGAAAAGGAGCAGTACCTGCCTACCTGCTGGACAGAGAAGGACAGTCTAGTGCAAAAGTACTTTCCAACATGATTGAAGAAAAACAAAAACAAAAGGCAAGAAAATGGGAAAATCCTCTGCCCAAAGTTTGTGCCCAAGGAGAAATCTATGTATTAAAAGTTATTCGAACTGGAAAGAGAAAAAAGAAGGCATGGAAGAGGATGGTTACTAAAGGCTGCTTTGTTGGAGATGGATTTACAAGAAAACTACCTAAATGTGAAACATTCATTAGACCAATGAACTTTTCTTTTAAGAAGGCCCATGTAACTCATCCTGAACTGAAAGTCACGTTTTGTCTGCCAGTACTTGGTGTAACAAAGAATCCTTCGTTGCCACTGTAAACATCTTTGGATGTTATTACCAAAGTAATAGTGATTGAGGTGAACATAAGTGAGTGGGGCCTTGTGACACAAGGAGGCAAGGTTATTTGGGGTAAATATGCCCAGGTAACCAACAATCCTGAAATGATGGATGCATCAATGCAGTCTTACTAGTTTGAAAGATATTTCATATAATAACTTCTTACACTTATTGAAGACTAGAAAACAATCAGGAAAATCATAATTTGATACTACTGAACAACTCTCATGACTACATCCATTATGAAAACTATTTATTAAATTATCAAACATTGAAATGGCCCAGTTTTGCAAATTGGTCTTTTACTAGGGGTCTGGGAAGGGCGTACGTGTCACTGAGATTGAACCATTTGAAAAAGTAAATATAAGTCTTTATATTAAAGAGTGGGTACTCAGCAACACAGGTCTCTCATTCCTAAAAAGCCACCAGTACTTAAATTCAGTGCAATCTCAATTCAGGGGCTTAGGACAAGGAAGTCTGCTGAAGCTATTCTACCTCATAATTTATCATTAGTCCTAAAAAGGTAATGTTTAAATTTTTTCTCAATATAGTCTATTTATAATACTTTAAAAATGGCATTAGAAGCTTATTTAGATAATTCCACCTTAGTTTCACTTATGCCCTGAAAAGAAACTTTATTTGCAGTAAAATAATATAAGGTTATATGTTACGTATGCATCTCAAGTTTTATGATCTGAATTATATGGTCATGGCTTGAAAAATAAAGAAAATCTGTAACATATGTTTTGTTATATGTTATTCTGTTTCTGTCTTTGCTTTTGTTTTTCTTTCATTTACTTTTACTCCTCAAAATAAAAAACTAAAAAGTCCAAAATGCATTACATAAATCATGCTGTAATAAACAACCTATCATGGTTTTAAAATATTATTTCATGATTTTATTAGGCATAGAAATAATACAATGAGTTTCGAGTATGCTCTGAAAGATTGTTTATGACATTGGTTAAACTTTTTTTTTTTCGTAACCTGGGACTAAACTGAGGCCCTTGTGCTTGCCAAGGAAGTCCTTATGTTACTGAGCCATCTCCCAAGCCCCGATACTGGTTAAACTTAATTTTGTACAATTGATAAGAAAACTTACAAATACATGTAATGACATTGTGCTTCTCAGGCAAGGTCTTTTTAGGATCTCCTTTGCCCATGTTTACTTGTTTTCTTCAGAGAGGTACAGAGTCGCCCAGTGTCTGTCTGGATTGCACTTGCCCTAGCGGTGTGAAAACTTGCCAAGATGAGCACAAGAAGAAGCACCCAGAAGCTTCCATTAACTTCTCAGAGTTTTCTAAGATGTGCTCATAGAGGTGGAAGACCATATCTGCTAAACAAAAAGGAAAATTTGAAGACATGGCAAAATTGAACAACGTTCATTATGAAAAGAAAAATGAAACTTACATTCCTCCTAAAGGAGGAACAAAAAATAAGTTCAAGGATTTATGATTGAGATCCTATACCCACTGTACACCCTGTCCTTAATACAAAAAGAAAAAAAAAGATATACACTTACTTTTTCTTAGTTCATTGATTAGAAATGTTTGTACTAATATTGCTTAAGATATCATATTTACATCTTGTCCTCTGAATAACTAGTACGAAGTCAAAAATATGCAATGTATTAATTATTGTAACTGTCCTACTCAACTGTTTTGAAACTATTTCATTACTATTTTATATTTTTACACATTAAAATGAATGCAAAATTTTTAAAATTCTCTTTTCATTAGTATTGACTCTTGTTTATCCCCAGAAGATGAGGTTATGAGAAAAATAACACTCAGAAATAGAAGTTAACTTCTTCACACAACCATTATATTTTATTGATTTAAATTAGAGTTTCTTTATTTCGCTTGATCATTGTTGGCTTGAAGTTGAGACTGTCTGAGAATAGAATTGCTACCCCAGCTTTTTTCTGAGGTGCTGGGGCATGT
>NW_004524774.1:4779823-4795768 GCF_000260255.1 Octodon degus | reverse complement strand
AGAGAGAGTGTGTGGCCAGCTCGTCCCACCAGGGAGCAGGGCTGGCTGGCATGTGGTGCTGGGGGATTGAACCGCGGTCCCTGATGCTTTTGCTAAGCTCGTTCTAAGTAGGTGCTTTAGACCACTGAGCCATCTCTCCAGCCCCGAGACCATATGCTTAAGTAAAATAAATAAGACATATGTATTTAAATGTTGCATTGTTACTGTTATGTGAGAAACTAAATGTGTAAATAAGAACAAACATACATAGTACACATTGTGAAATAGGAATATATTATTCAAAAGGAAACGAAAACTAAAGAGAGGGGAGCCAGAAAGGAAAGAATAAAATTAACAGATGAGAAAAGAAGTATAAAATGGAAACAAAGCTTTGAAAATATTGATCAGGGGAGGTGTTTAAAGCAGGGAGGCAAAATAGGATTAAAAGAAGAATTAAATATAGTAGTTACAGATGCAAATTTCCTTTGATATATCTAAATGGTATCAATAAACTTAATAATATATAAAATATTTAAAGCACTTTCTAAGAATAAGCAAGAAAGTTTAAATCATATTTGAAAAAGTAATTAAATCTGATTAAAGATATAAAATAAAATGGTGTGGGATTCTAGTAAGCTATGCTGAAGTTGTTATCCATAACATGATTATATACAAAATTAAGAATAATACAATCTACATATTACAAAGAATTTCCCAGCTGCTATTTGTAATGTTTTTAAATGCCCTAATAATTTGTGAGTATCTCTATAACTATGAATTAAAATATAAAGAAGAACATTGATATCATGGACTCTTGGGAACTACTGGGAAAATACATCATTACCAAACAGGTTTTGTATTCCCTTTGTGTATAAATAAGATTTGGGCATGGAACTAATCCTTCCCACTTTAGCTCAAGTTTTGCTTGTACCTTGAAAAACTGCCCATCTCTAATGGTACAACTCAAAACCTTTATAACGTCTGGAGGAAGCTATCTTTTATTTGGAGCATATAAAGAAAGAAACATGAAGTTCCTTAGTGTGTGAATAGCATACCAGATACTTAGTGACAGAAAGATGAATACGATTATTTACAATGGTTATCTGAGTATAAGTGTTTTTGTGTATGTTTGGATGTATGACCAGAGGAAGAGATTTGCACTGGTTTTCTATTGGTATACAACATTATTATCATGAGCTCAGTGATTTAAATCAATACACATTATTTATTTCACCATTTCTGTGACTCAGGTTGAGGGACTACTTAGCAGTGCTCTCTGCTTTGAACTTACAAAGTATTCACAGTATCAGAGGAGTCTTCAGTCTAAGTAGGAACTGAATAAGAAAGAATCAACTTCCAAGTTAATTTAGTTGGGGTAAAGTCCAGTTTTTGTGAATTTATGACTGAGGAGATCATTTTTTTATAACATGTTGACAATCATTCTTTTATATACTGTAAAGTGAAGGACTGGATCATCTCATAGAATCCATCTAAAGTTCCTTGCTATGTCATGCTTCCCAATATATGTGTTTGCTTTTCTGAAGACAGAAAAAGTCAGAGAAACTTCAAGAATATGGGTGTCACAGTTTTCCATAATCATATATCCATGTGCATTACATCAATTAAATTTTATTATTCTTTCTTTGCTGTATTATTAGAACCAAATTTCAGGACCAGCATAGCCTTTTATGTAGGGAATATGCACATATGTGGGTATCAGGAAGAAGTAGTGGAGACCATTCTAAGAATCTGCTTTCCAAAGTGTCTCTAGTTTAGATCCCTAATGATAATGAAAAACACTAACAGAGTATTCCTCACTTATTTTATCTTTGTAATTGTTGTATGGATTTTTCAAACATATGGATTTTTCAGACATTTCTTCACTTTCAGTACCATTTTTTAAGTTTTTTTTAAGTGGTCAACATCACAGTGCATAATATAACAACCATTGTTCATTTTCTATTGTTATTTTGAAATTTTGCACCATATGTATTGTTGTAAATTGCTTTGTTTCTGTTTTTGTTTTTGTTATTTGTTTTTGCTTTTGTTTTGTTTTTACTCTTTAATGTAAAACAAAGCTTATATGTATTGCATCATAAGGAGCTCTGGTCATTACAAAAAAGAAAAGCAAAGTGGAGGAACAAGAAAAAATAAAAGGACAAAGTGATAAAGAAAAATAAAAAATTAAAAGAAGTAATGAAAAAAGTTAATGGGGAAAAGTAGAGGAACAGGAAAAGGAAGGGAGGAGGGAAGGAATTAAGGAAGGAAGGAAGGAAGGAAGGAAGGAAGGAAGGAAGGAAGGAAGGAAGGAAGAAAAGTGAGCAAGCAGTGAAGCAAGCAGAAAGGAGGAAAGAAGGAAGGGAGGGAGTCCTGTCATATTATGCCCCCAAAGTAGTCAGGAACACTAAATCAATATGTCAATTCTACTGTTCAAAGGGATGAGGGGATGAGGAAGTGGGGAGGGGGGCGAAGAGATATATCTGTGTACAGGATGACTTGGATATTTGTACTGATTGTACTAATGATTTCTGCTGGTCTGTGGAAAGGAGCAGTTAATGCATAATATTTTTCTTTCTTTTAAAATTTCTTATACCTTTTTCTTTCTTTTCCTATTTTTCATGCATTTTTCTGGTAATCTAAACACCTAATCTGAAGACAAGACTATGAAATTGAATTTGTATTATCTTGTTCAGTGAAATTCTCTATCATTTCTAATTATTCTAATATCATCATCATTTATTCTTTATAGAAGTAATTCTAAAAATATGTCAGTTTTAATTGTCATATTCTGTAGGGACTTAGCAAAGGCCATGACTCATCCACATGGCTGACGCTGACAAAGGATCTACAGTCTGAGGTACAGGGTCTCAGGAAAAATTGTGAGGGGATTTGAATGACCTTATCAGATGAAAAAGTTACAATTTTTGTTACATAGTTCTTGTTTTATCTTGGTCTTAACCATTGAGCAAAAAGTATAACAACGAAGTACAAGAAGCAGAACGATGTTGTTATGTTGAGCTGTAGGGGACTAAGGTCAATAACTTCTGGAATATTTTGCTGAGTACACACATCTATAATATTTAAATGATGGAACTAAACAAAGAAGGGAATATAGATGATTGACCATTTAGTATCTGTGTATTCAAAATGATTAGGATAGATATATAGCTACATTCTCTTAATTCAGTAAGTACAGGAATTTGTTCTAATCGGTTTTGCAAGTAGGATATCATGTCTGCATCGTGTACAACAAATAACCACAAGGAAGGCAGTATGTAATTTGTTAATTATCGAAGATGTCATACCAATTTGATTTGAATCTGTCTCATTGCTATTTATTTCTCAATAAAATTATGGAAAAAATGTCTATTTTAATATGTTACTGTCCTGTCCTAAAGCACTAAACAATGCAATTTTCAGTTAGTATAGATGGCTATTTGGGATCTCTACATGCCTGATTCATAAGAAAAGATTCTGGAACTTGATATCTAAATTCTCTATGTACTTCATGGTATATGGGAAAAAATTCAGACTGTCCTGTTGTCTGACTATTCACTTGAACTATCTGGAACTCTTCTTCATTGAAATCTCTTCTCACTCAGGATGATATTTGTTCACTCTCACGTCATAGACTTACACTAAATATCTGCTTACACATATGGATTTCAATAAAAGTAGAAAAAATGACAAACATTTGTCATATGTATCTTAATAATCTAAATGATTGGCATATTGGCAAATCTTGATTATTTCTATTGCCAATTTTTGAGTGTCAAATTGAGAAGCTCACATATACTCAGCACTAACATAATGTAATATATTTGCTCTTTTTATTTGTATACCAATGCACTCTTCGAGATAGTGAATTTTCCTTATGCATTTAATTGTATATAACATGTATAGAAAATATGACAAAGTATTTAAAATAAATACTATGTAAAAAAGTGTACACAACCAATTTGATCTTAAGAAAAACTAATAGGGCCAGGAAGGTAACTCAGTAGAATAAGCATTTACCTGGGAAGCGCAAGTGTGTGAGTTCAATCCCTGGTTCAAAAAAAAATGCATTAGTTAAGAACTTGTATTTATTTTCCAAAACTGCACAAAAAATAATGCCTCTAGTGCATACAGACATCTTTTTTTTAATACAGGAGATTTAGCTCCGAACCTTGCACTTGCCAGGTAGGTGCTTATTCTACTGAGCTATCTCCTCAGCCCCTGTGGCATACAGATTTTAATTTTATTAATTTATAAACCTCTGAACTCGAAATACCGTACCATTGAAAAAAAAATCTTGAAGTACAATGAAAGGTCTTAGGGAAAATTACAGAAATTTAGCTTTGATTTTTGTAAAAAATAAAACACATTGTTTCTCTAAAAAGTAACCTATAATATGAAGATTAACTCAAGTGTCCTATAAACTTTAAGATGAGTGTCTAAGTGTTACATAAAAATAGTTTTTAAGTGTTCTAGTTATACTATTTCAAATGTCGAAATGCTAATAAAATATAAGAAAAAAATACTTGTTCCATGTTATGTCTAAGATGTTTGATATTCAGACAGATTGGGAGATTATGCTCAACTGACTATGTTGTAGGAAAATAATATCAAGCTTCTCTTCTGGAGGGTTAACAACTTAACTTTTCAGACCAAAAAATTATAGAAAAAGAAGGGCTGCAAAGACAGCCAACATTTTAGCCCTAGCCTTTCAAGGTCAGTGAGGACTCAGTACATAGGGGAACCCATACTGTAACAGTGGTGTCCCAAATTTTCTGATCAAGGAGATTATGGGGCCACAGAGGAAAGTGATCAAAGATGTAGAGTGTGCCTAAGGAGAGTCACATGGAGAGAAAACATTCTCTCAAGCTGTCTCAGCAAATTCGTCAACCAATGGCCATGACTCTTGCACATGGCTGAAACTGACAATCTACAAACTGTGGTGCAGTGTTTCATTGTAAATTGTGAGGTATTTGACTGACCTTGTCAGACACAAAAGTTATATTTCTTGTTATATAGGTCTTGCTTTATCTTGGTCTTAACCATCCAGCAGAAATGTTTAAAAACAAGGATTAAAAAGCAAAGCCATATTAGTATGTTGAGCTATAAAAGACTCAAGTCAACTTCTAGCATTGCCAGTCCTACAGATAACCCACTAATCTTATGGACTGTTGAACTATATTAGATTATTTTGCTGTGTTCACACATATACAATACTTAAATGACAATGTAATACTCACCTCTCACAAAACTAAACAAAAAATGGGATAAAAATGAAGGACCATTTTGTATCTCTATATACAATATAGTTAGGATACATATACAGCTACTTTCTCTTAATTCAATGGGAAGAAAGATTTGTACTAATAGTGTTTGGACAGGATATCATGTTCGCATGTTCTATTATGAATAACCACTATGAATACCACAATGTACAATTTATTAATTATTGAAATTGTCCTACTAATTAGTTTTGAAGCTATCTCATTTCTTTTTTTTCAATAAAGTTAATTAAAAACAAATAAAATTTAAAAATATAAAAATATTTTAAAATTATGAAGATATTATAAAATTTCTATTGTAGAATACTTTGCAGAGGTAAATATCATAACACATATGCCTAATACCTTGTATTTTACTCTATTACTATAGTATATTGCAGCATTTACAAAATTGCTTTCAAGTGTGAAGCAAATTAAAATTAAAAAAGACAATGGTGTGAAAATTTATTTTGAAAGGTAATGAGTAAAACAGAAGATATAAAGTCTTAATATATAATCACCACCAGATACTTGCATCAAGTGTCTCATAAACCTACTATTTTGTACTTCATTCAGTAGTGTTTTTTTCCCCAACAATTGAAATCACATTCATTGAATGAAAAATACTAATAATAACCCTTTAGTAGTCATGAAGAATGTTCACTGTTTTATCAATAGTTATGTAAATTAGTTACATAAATCAAAAAGTGTAATACAAAATATTACATAATATATATTAATCTGCCAAAATGTTTATTTTATGAAAAGTATAAGAGATACTCTGTGGCATAAAGCAGTGTGTGAGGATTTTTCCTCTTAAAAAAGCATATGGCTGTTGAATTTCTCATATATTTATTTTTAAGAAAAGTATTTAATTAGTTTAAAAATGAAGATAACACATTATATAAAACATGTTTACTTACTGTCCAGAATAAGTGTGTCATTTTTTCCTGTTGTGTAGATGAGTGACATGGCAGGAAAATGACAAGAGTTAAGATACATTCGAGATGCTTTGGCCCAATAAGTCCTGGCTCTGTTTCTCCACAGCAGTTCATTTCAGTGTAAAACTAATTAGAACCAGGTTCTTTTCAATTTTGAGGAAAGTACTTTGAAATTATTAACACTGTATGTGTTAATAATTTAACAAGGATTTTGAAACCTTATTAAATGACTGATTCACAGTTACACTAAATTGATTTTAAGTGTAGAAGGATAAAGCAATAAAACTACTAGGTAAGCCAATGGATCTTCTGTAGTGGGCTATATGCTGTCTAAATTAAGTCATGATTCTGAAGAATAGCAGATTAATTAATATAGTAAATTTTGGTGTGTGATACTAGGTGAAAATCATTGGCAAATATCTATTTATGATTTTTCTATGTGAGTCAAATTACACTAGCAATTATAGGATTTTCACTGGTTAAACCCTGATTTTATTGCATGAGGTCAATATTTGAGTTGTTGAAAGTTGTGAGGTATTTTAAAGCCAAAGTATAAGTGGGATTACAATATATCTGAAATTTACTAAATTAAGTAAAGGGATAAAGCACTCAAACTTTGAAATAATCTACTGCAAAGAATTTTTGTTCCCTATACATCTTACTGTATTTTATGTCCTCAAAGATATAAGAACTGCAATTGAGCAGATAGCTAAATGGCTAAATATTAATTTACTGACTTCCAAAGCAGTGCTCCCAGAACATAAATACTACCAGACTTACTGGTATGAAAAAATGAGTGATATTTGACATTTCTAGCTGAATTATCTGTGATTTAGAGCTAGAATATTTAAAGGTAACAAGATTTCAAAATGATATATGAAACAATTGACTGCATAAATACATTTTGTGTTAAAAGCAGGTAGCACTTCAAAAATTCATTTTAAATTTTTTTTATTCAGAAACAATTAGGTGTAGGAAGCAGTTTACTGAAAATATCAGAAAATACAAATAGTGTAATCACACATGCAAGTATCTTGCTATTTATTTTCTCACCTTGATGTGTGTTGTAGTTTATCTGACACAGAGATTTCTTCTTGTAAAGGCACAGTTTTCCCAAGGTCAGCATTTCATTATTTATTTCTAATAATTTGATGTCAAGAAGTTCATTCTCTTCATATTTTATAATAGGATTTCAGGATGAGAACTGCACTATGCCTTGTGACAACCTACATTTGTACAGCATTTTCAGGTTAACTAATCAATAAGTGTCTTTCATAAGGGGTTATATGAGGAAAATGATACAAAGAAGGGGGCGGGAATTAGCTTATTGAACAGCACAGGTAATAGGCAGAGTCTGTTGGAACAACATAAAGCAGTTTGTTTTCAAATGTTGCTATACAACAAATTCCCTAAATCTGAGATTTTTTCACTCCTATTCACAAATATTGGTCTTGATTTCACTTTTGCATTCTTTTGTTACTCAACTGCCTTTCCGTAATTTGCCTGTACAATGTCTCTCATGACATAGAAATATTGGAGGGGAATTTTTTGTTTTATTTGGGATTTCTTACAATTCTGAAACAGCAGCATCCTCAAAAGATCTTCTAAGTTCCCAAGTACAGTACCTCACTACTTTAAGAAAAAAAAAGTGACAGTCTTTGGATGCAGCCACTTATTGTTAACAGTTAAAAGGCAGTGCTGATGGTTAAAGAAAATAGCACATCCTCTCTCTCTCAATGCCTAATTTGTATATGAGAACTAAATTCATTCATTTCTGATAAGGAAGGATACTTTGTTGTATTGCTTACAGGTTTGTTTTTAACACTGATAACTTCCCAGATTTCTACAAACCTAACCTTACTTTCTATGACCTTTATATGTTTTGCAGTTTGCATTTGATTTTTCAACTGTCTCAGTTCCCTCATGACCAATCCCTAGAGCCAGACAGTCCCTGCATTTTTCTGCTGTGTAGTGCCAAAACCTTCATGCCTGGCTGAAAACTGCATAACATTAAACACATGCTGCAGATATATGTTCAAATTAGAGATGTAACAAACTACGCATTGAGAATCCACTAAATCATTGAAGCAACGAACCTGCAGATCCAGAGTTAGCACCCGTAAATTACAATCTACAATATATTTCACCCTTGGATGATAAAAATAAGGCATATTTTAAGTTAAAATGCTGCCAATGACTCCTTGGTGATCAATATCTTTCTCAGAGAAGAAAAATTGCACAACTGAAAGTGTTACTGCACATACATTGAAAAGGACAGATGAACTATAGACGTGCACAATTCAGTAAAGCACAGACCTGATGAGCCCTTGAAAGCTGGCACTTAGATTGGACTCAACAGTCAGCTTTTCCACTCTGTGTTCCATGTACTGACCATCTCAGGTTTGACAAAATTCTGTCTTGCACACCAGAGTGATATCTAAATATCAAATATTAGAATTGACCTGGTGAATGTGTGGCTTTATTCCCACCTTGTTTTTAAGTGAGGCAAGTGAGTTTATGTGACAAAAAGACCAGAAAGGAGATATTACATGGAATAATATGAGGAAAGTATCCATTCCTGAAGTGCCATATCATTGTTGATAGTGCTTTAATTATAAGAATAAAGAAACAATCCTTCAAAATAACAACAAATAAAGAAACAATCCTTAAAAATAACAAAAAATGAAAGGTTGCTATATGGATTGTGGCCACATTAAAAATATATTCTTGTGTCCTATGCTCCTATTTTGCACTATGTGAGTCATGTTAAAGGATTTTTCTTGGAAATTATCATTCATATGGAAATAAGATTCATAGAGGGAAAGAGAGACTATGTTGAAATAAAAATATGCTGTAAGTATGTTACAGTGTCCTTTGTTTATAGAATACATGTGTACAAATTATATTAATTTATAATCACTATCTATCCATAATTAGGTAAGGAAAAGTTGTTATCCATTTTTCTTACTGAAATATTAGCACTTTTCTTATAAAGATAAAATAGCTTATTTTCATCTTAATTAATTTTTCTAGCTTTGTCATTACTGTATTTAGGAATGGTTGCAAATAATTAAAGGCTTGAAAATGTTTCTTTCCAATATGAACTGTCCCTCAAGATGTAGTTGTTTCCACTTCTGTCACTTGACAGATCACTTTCCATGTCTATTTCCTTCAAGGAAAGATGATGCTTTTTATGGCAGATCAAAGTTTGAGTTAAGATTATAGAAATTGAAATGAATCTTTTTGTGGTACTGCCACAAAATCATATATAACATATAGGTTTATAATATGTCTATGAAGTTGAAAATTTCAGAAAGAAATAGCTATATTTTGAAGTTCCTGCAGTAAACTACCTCAAAATGATAAAGGTATTGCATAGCCTCCATATATGTTGAAGTTTTTGGACTAACAATACAACTTATTTTTAAAAGTGTATATATCTCTTGTATCTTTATTAACATATCACTTCTAAATCTCTCAGAATAGTTGTGAAAATGTTTACTATTTTCAACCTACCTTATCTCTTTTCCTGTAGTTGTTCATTGTTTCATTCTCCAATTACCTCAATATTTGAGCTATAATTTTTACCCATTTACAAATTATAACAAAAGTTTTTTTCTACTTTGAAGGTTGTTGGGATCTTATTAGCAAATAAATCATTAGCCAAGTAAGTACAATAATAAGGATTAGTTAGAATCCTGTTATAGACATTGTAGCATGATAAATTATAGACGTATGTGGGAAATTCTGAGAGTTAGCTGTGGTGGAGGTTTTGGAACCATGGACATATAAATGGTGATTAGATGAAAAACTGAAGTAGATTTGATCAGGCTATATTGGGAAATAAGTGGTAAAAGAAGGATTTAAAAGTTATCTGATGTGCAGTTGGAGGTCTCTGAAAACTATTCTGTAGGGGAATCTTGTAATCAAACAGAGTTTCAAAGGTAAGCCTTTTTAAAATAATTTTATTGTGAAACAAATAGCAATAAGAGTTTCAAAACCAATTAGTAGAACAGTTTCAATAATTAATACATTGCATAATTTTGTCTTCTTAGTGGTTATTCATAGTACAAGATGCAGACATGATATTCTGTCCAAAACACTATTAAACAAATCTTTCTATTCATTGAATTAAGATAAAGTAGCTGTACATCTATCCTAACTGTTTTGAATATACAGATACAAAATTGTCCTTCATTTGTATCCTCTATGTACAGGATAGTTTGTTAGCAGAAAAAGTGAGAGAATAGAACAAGATTAAATCAACATGGTAATTTTTAACATGATTTAGAGTGGAGAAAAGGAAATGGAAGTAGGATGAGGATGTAGGTTTAAAATTTGAAAATATTCAGAAAATAAATTGGTTAAATTTGAAAACACATAGCCATGCTATTTTGTACTGATGCAGAGGGTTGTTCCAGAGATGAAGTGACTGAAAAGAAAAATGAGAGGCTACATAGTTAGAATGGAACACAAGAGAAGAGAAATTGGTATGTAGGACAAAAATAAAACTCTTATTTTTCCAGATGTGCACTTTACTTTTTGGATTACTTACTTTTAGTTTCTATGTGAGCAAAATTCTAGTAGATATTAATAAAGAAACTCAAAATGCACTATTTTTGCTTCTACGGAAAACATTTTTAAATAGTGACAAAATAATTAGAGAATACCAATAGTTAACACACTGTGTATTGTGATCTTGAATGACAAAAGTGTTACTTAAAGTGCAAGTCACAGACAAAAAAGCCTCTGTCTTAAAAAGAAGAAAAAATATGAAAAACAAAATTTTCTTTTCAGTGAACAAAAACCTGGCAGTATAATAACAACTAATTAGCCTATAATGTAAAATACTTTTTAAACAATGGAATATATAATTATGGAAGACATTTTAACTTCTCTAATATTTATGTATGTATACCCTGTCATTCTCTCTCTCATATATGTGTGTTATACTTGCATATTACATATATAATGTACATATCTACATATGTATGTAGAAGCCTTTACAAATATAAATATTTTGCAGTGCAAGCTAGAACAAGCACTATTTTAAATACTGTTGAGTTTAAAAAAAAACACTAAACACACAAATTCTATACAGCTAAACTATTCCTCTTCTAAGTATTTTCCCAAAAGAGTTAAAGTCATCATCATATTACAGGACTATAGGCATACTCATATTTATAGATGCTGAATTTATAAAAGCTAGATCATGGAAGCAGCATCTATTTC
Source organism: Octodon degus (assembly GCF_000260255.1). Taxonomy (NCBI): domain Eukaryota; kingdom Metazoa; phylum Chordata; class Mammalia; order Rodentia; family Octodontidae; genus Octodon; species Octodon degus. The sequence goes on along the minus strand of NW_004524774.1, from coordinate 4,784,358 downwards.
CTTCAACAGACAAATGGGTAAAGAAAACAGTGTTAATTCACAATGGAGTAGTATGTCATACAGAAAAAGTTCAGTGATCTGTATGCAAATGGATATAATTTTTTATCGTAAAGATAAATGTAATAGTTGAGGCACATGGGCTTAAATACCAGATGTGGACTTTTTTTCCTGCATTCTAGGACAAGGTCTACCGGATGTACAGGTTCTCACTATGTAGAAGGGACTGTGATTCCCCTGTTTTCAGCCTCCCAAGTACTGGGATTAGAGGCAATACCAGCACACTGTCTCAGCGCACCTGGCGGGAGAGTCAGCACAGCATGCTGGGGATAAAACTATGGCCACTGCGCTCTGCGTAAACAGGCACTTCAGATGTGAACTTTAATGTGTTTGTGTGAAAATCAGGCAGAAATGTTAGTCAAGCAGCTATAAATTGGTCTATCAATTTAGAAGCAAATGAAGAAAAAAGTCCCCTGGCAAAAAGTTCCGTAAATGTATTTTCTTCTATAAAATGTAGTATTTCACTGTATTTTTTTAGAATTCTCAAATTTCTTGAGTTTCGTTTTAATATTCAGGAACTCATTACAGTAAAACTCAAACATCCTGTAAAACTCTCGCAACAATCCATAACTCTTTTCTTTCTACATTTTTTGAAACAATTTATCCAATCTCTTGGTATGCTCCTTTAAATTTGCTTTCTGTCTTTATCAGAATTCTCAGATAAATTCAAAAATAATTTCTAACTAAAGGGAAGATGTTTTCATTTTCTGTCTCATTCCTTTGTCTCCTAAGAAAGTACATTGATTTCTATTTTTCTATGCTTGGTTTTTTAAAAATTTGCCTGAACAACACATTGGTCCACGGCGGTGTCTATTGACTTTCACATTCTTTTCTGACTTTCTCATAGGTAACATTTTAATCTTCTTTTATTTTATCTTATATTGTTACCTCACACAGTCACAAGACCTTGCTAGGTCCTCATGTATCTTTTAATCTATTAACCACCTTGATATGACTGAAGCTATCTACCATTTTGCAGACTTCACTATGCTCCACCTGAGGAATAATTGTAAAATTTTAACTACACAACTCCTCAGTGAATCACATTGTTTCTCTTTTTCAGAAATGTCTATTTTTTCTTAAATTGAAGTAAATACTCTATTTTTGTAGTGAAGATTTGATATTCTCATTATTTTTACACTTAATTTGCTTAATTTAGTTATTTATTGTATTTTATTTTATTTTTTCTTGTGACAAGGTCTCTCTACGTGGTCCAGGCTGGCTTTGAATGAACAGCTATCCTCTTGCGCCACGCTTACCATTGCTGGGATTATGGATGTGTGTCCCCATGTGTGGCTTATTTGGTTTCCTTAAAGCATATTAAGCCTTAATATTGTGGAATCTTGACAAAAAATTTTGAGACTCTAGTTATTTGTTTCACTCCCTTTGTTGTATGTGTACTTTCCCACTGCAACAGATCAATTAGCCTTGATTTCTCCTTGTGCAAATCCTGTTATTTACTTCAGCACCTACTTTGCTTAAGTGTTTGTTATTAGAAATAAGGAACATTATATATCAGTTACTCAGGATAACTAGATTAATATTCAGATAATAAACAAATTTTAAATGCTGACTTAATGCCTGAATGATATTATAAATATAGTCATCATAATATAAAAAATACATTCTTATGGCTATCCACAATAATGCTGCAATATATAAATACTTATTGTATTTTCTGAATAAGAATAAGAATAAATATGCTATTTCCCTGGTATAAGCTAAATAATAAAACTACAGCACAAGACCCATAAAAAACAACCAAAAAGCAATTTCTGCAAAATAAATAAATGGATTGATTAAAAATTTGGTGCTTTTAGCTTTGACATTTTTTTAGGGAATGATTTTCATTAAGATGAAATGAAATACCAGCTTTTAAAAATGCCAAGCATCTCTTTTCTAAAATAGGTTTTTAAGTAAGTTCTTTTTTTTGCTCACTCACTTAGGAGAGAAAAATCAACCTTTTGAACATAGTCTGTATGGTTTCCTTGGCAACAAGCACAATAATAACATCTACAGCATCCATGTGAGCCCTAATTATAGCATTATAATAAACTTGTACATGCTAATTATTCAGAGAAACACATGTATTTCTTACTATGGAAAATATTAGCTACAGATAATTGCTTTTCCAATTAAAACACCCAAGTCTTAACAAAACATAGTTTCATAATAGAGTAAAGAATTAAGTGATTTTTCTCTGATTTTTCAAGAATGAAATGCAAGACCAATGAAGTGGACATTCTGTTTCTATTATGTTCACTTTGTCAAGTATTTATTAAGCTTCAGTGATTTGCTTAATTCAGTGGTAAATCTTTAATTATTTTAGTATGAAAATGATCTCAGCGAGGTGTGGTAGTTATTTCTATAATCATAGCACTTAAGAGACTAAGGCAGGAGCATTGCTATGACTTCAAGGCAAGCCTGTATTATATAATGGGTTCAAGGCTAGCTTGAATCACATAGAAAGATCCTGGCTCGCAATAAATGATTTCTGCCATAAACGTTGAAAAGAATATTAAAGAAATTAGACTTCCATGCAAAGAAATATAGGGGAATAAACATTTTCATATACTTTGTCTCAAAAATTTACTCAAGTGTTTATTTGAATCAATCATCAGCTCATGCTGTTTCTGAATAAGAAAATGCCATAAATTTTGTGATTTAAAGCAATACACTTTGTTATCTTCTTCAGCCACAAAAGTATGTCAACCTTCTGTCCTCTATGACACTACCAGTATCAAATCAGCAATCATCCTTCAAATCTTAATGTGTTCAGAATTGAATGTCTTTTTTATAACTAATGGGAGAAAATATTTTTTCAAGGGTTCATTTGATTTTGTCAATCCCACCAACTTAATTTCCATATCTTATAATAAGTGACTCAAGATTTTAACAAGCTTCATAAAATCCCTTCAGAAAATTTAGAGTTAATATTTAGTTGAATTACATGACATGATAATTCTTAAATGCCTGGATTTAGAATGTTATTTACCATGTCGAGTACCAGGAATGGACAAGACTAGTAGAAAAATCTCCATAATTAAAATAGAACTTGGAATTGTCTGAAATGTAAATAGAAATTAGATATGTAGAGAAGATGCAAGGATGTGATTCTGAAAAATAAAAACAGGCTTTGGGCATCAGATTATTAGAAAAGTTCATGGATTACACCACAGGGCAAACATTATTCAATAATGCAAGCAAATGGTGATTATAATTGTTGCTGCCTCACTGTATTTTATATATACTATTGGAAGAGCTAGTGAATTCTTTTGCTCAAATATTAAAGTACAGTCTACTGAACCCATATACATACATCTAAATATTCTTACAAAGAGTTATAGAATGAAGAAGATTAGATAAGTAAGCAAACTTGAATGAGGAAATTTGTGTACACTGTTGAAGAGGAAAATACATAAATTTTTACATTGCAATTGATGATACACTTCCTTTATAAAAATAAATATATGTCTACCCTATATTTCTATATTTCTATATACTTTTTGCTCTCATCCACATTCATGTGTATTTGACTATTTTACTAAAAATAATATATGGAGTAATGTAGAAAATGTAGTAACTATATCTTTGGACTAATATTTGGAAGGTAGAAATGTTAGAGAAAGGAGGACAGTAAAGGAAAGAGATTTCATAAATTATATGCATTTTTAATTTGAAGTTTTAAAATGATCATGTAAGAGCCTTGGATATAGCCCTGTAGCAGTTTCCATGTTGCATTCACAAGTTCCTGAGCTCAAATCCCAGTATCAAACAAATAAAAGATACAAGAAAAAATTATGATCATATATGTCTTTTGCAAAAAGTGTGAGTGCATTGAAATCAGGGTCATGGTAGCTTCTAAAAAGTGACTTTTAAGAACCTTCATCCCTTTAAAGTTCATTAGAAATTAATTGCTTTAATAGATCTTTTGCAAAACCATCCAACAAGATACTGGCAAACAGCATATAACAAATAATCAAAAAGATCATGTATAAAACCAAGTAGGCTTCATACCAGTGATTCAAGGATGGTTCAACATATGCAAGTTAATGAATGTAATACACCATACAAGCAGAAGCAAGGAAAAAAATATATGATAAATACAACAGACAGAAGAAAAGGCTTTGAAAAAATCAAACATCCTTTTTTCTTTTCTTTTCTTTTCTTTTTTTCTTTTTTCTTGTTTTTTGAAACTGCGGATTGAACTCAGGGCTTTGTGCTTGCTAGGGAAGTGCTTATTCCACTGAATCATGTCCCTGGTGCCTCAGCATCCTTTCTTGATAAAAATACTGAAGAAAATACATGCTGAAGGAACGTTCTTCAGTCTGATAAATTTAAATTAGCACAAATATAAACAACACCACATTAAATGGAAAAAACTAAAATATTTCTTTTTAAAATTTGGAGCACAGTTGGGCAGATGGCTCAGTGGAATAAGTGCTTCCCTGGCAAGCACCAAGCCTGAGTTCAATCCC
>NW_004524774.1:4745985-4779009 GCF_000260255.1 Octodon degus | reverse complement strand
AGAGAGAGAGAGAGAGAGAGAGAGAGAGAGAGAGAGAGAGAGAGAGAGAGAGAGAGAGAGAGAGAAATTATGAAGATGAAAAGAGGACAACAGGAAACAAAACAAATTGAATATTTTATGTTCCATTCTACAGATCAGGAGAAATGCACAGTACAGTTGCCCAAACCATCCTGCATACATACATACATACATACATACATACATACATACATACATCACTTTACTGACCTTATTCTCCACTCAATAGCTCTTTCCTTTTAAATAAGTTCATTTCCTTTTCTGAGTGTCTATTGTACATTTCAGATTCTATTTTTCTCTTTCAGGTTTTCACATAAAAGAGACAATATAATATTTGAACATGTGAGACTCACGTATTTCACTTAAGAGTATTTTTTCTAGTTGCATATGTTTATAGATCAAAGACTGAACTTTATCCTATTTTTATAGCTGAATAATACTCTATTGTGTAAACATACATCTTTTTTAAACATTCTTTAGATGGTGGGTATCTGGGTTGCTTCCAAGATTTAACTTTGGTAAACTGTGATGCAATAAAAAAGGGTGCACATGTGTATCTGTGGTATGAGGTTTTCAGTACTTCTGGAAAAATATCCAGGGGAGGAATTGCCGGCTTAAATGGGATCTCCAATCCCAGTATTTTAATGAATCTCTACACTGATTTCCATAGTGGTTGTACTAATCTGTAGTCCCACCAATAGTGGAGAGTGGTACTTTTTTCTCCACTTCTCCTTTCAGTATTTGTTATTTGATGACTTCTAGATTTTAACCATTCTTTCTGGGGTGAGATGGAATCTCAGTGTTGTTTTTATTAGCATTTATTGAATTACCAATGGTGTTGAATATTTTTTCATATACTTACTTGTCATTTGTATTTCTTCTTCAGAGAAATTCATATTCGTCACAGATGCCCATTTCAGGCTTAGGACTTTCAATTTGGAAAGTCTGATTTTTTAAATTCTTTATATGCTCTAGATAGAAGGCCTTTGTTGGAGGGATAGCTGGCTACAGTTTTTTTTTTCCAGTTTGTGCATTTTCTTTTTCTCTGTTGGACATTTGCTTTGAAGTGCAGAAAATTTTTCAAAACATGAGATCCAGTTGTTGATTCTTTAAAGTATTTCCAGTTTGGTTTTTCTTCATAAATTCTCTGTCTACTCCTATGTATTTATGATTACTACTTATAATTTTATCCAGAAGATACAGCATTTCTGTTTTAATATTTAAATCTTTGATCCAATCTGAATAAAACTGTGTATAGTGATACACGGGTCTAGTTTTATCCGTCGGCATGTGGAAAACCAGTTTCTCAAGCACCATTGATTAAAGAGGCTATCTTTCTTCCAGTGAGGCTGTTTGGACCCTTTATCAAAGATAAGGTGGCTGAGTGTGTTTGTATTTGTGTCTGCAACTTCTAATTTGATCCATCATTCCTCAAGTCTGTCTCTATGGCAATACCACACTGATTTTATTACTATAGCTTTACAGTGTAATTTCAGAACAGGGATTGTGATATTTCCTGCTTTTCCTTTGTTTCCCAGGATTGCTTTTTATGCTCTGTGTGTATTCTGTTTCCAATTGAATTTCAGGAAAATCTTCTTTTTTTCTGTTAGGCATACTAATAGTATTTTAACCAGGATTGCATTGAATCTCTGTAAGAATTGTGGGAGTATGATGATTTTCAAAATGTTGGTTTTTGAAGTTCAGGAGCATGGAGTATTTTTCCGTTTTCTCAAGTCCTCTTCAATCTTTTTTTCTCATAGTACCATAATTTTCACTGCATAGATCTTTCACATCCTTTGTGATATTGAATCCTAAGTATTTCTTTTTTTATCTTTTTGCATGTTACTATGAAATATCTGGTTTCCCTAATTTCTCTCTCAGTGCATACATTGTGCACAAATATGCTACTGATTTTTATGTGTTGACATTTATCCTGCTCTGTTACTGAATTTGGTGATTAAATCTACAAGACTCTTGGTGGAGTTTTTGCAGTCCTCTATTTAGAATATTATGTCATCTGCAAATGATGACAATTTCACTTCTTCATTAACAATATTTATTTCTTTTATTTCTTACTTTTGTCTAATTTCCCTGGCTAATATTTCCAGATCTATATTGAATAGGAGTGGTGAAAGTAGGCACCTTTTTCTTGTTCCTGATTTTAAAGCGAAAGGCCTTCAGTTTTTGCTGATTTATTATGATGTTGGCTGTTGATTTCTCCTAGATGGCTTTTATCACATTGAGATATAGACCATTAATAATGATTCTCTGTAGGGTTTTTATCATGAATGAGTGTTAGTCTTTGTCAAAACCTTTTTCTGCATCTTTTTAAATGATCATGTGGTTTTTGTTCTTGGTTCTATTACACTTGGTTCTACTGCATCTTGCTGTGATTTGCATATATTGAACCATCCTTGCATTCCTGGAATGTATCCCACTTGATCATGATGTATAATCTTGTTGACTTTCTCCATTCTGTTTGCTATTATTTTACTACAGATTTTTGCCTTTATATTCATTAGATAGATTGGCCTGAAGTTCTCTTTTTTAGTTCGATCTTTTTCTACTTTAGGAATCAGAGTAATACTTGCCTCCAGGAATGAGTTTGTGAGAATTTCATCCCTTTCAATCTAATTGTAGTTTGAAAAGTTGCCATTAAATCTCTAAATATCTTGTAGAATTCTGCTATGAATCCACCAGAACCTGAAGTTTTCTTTTTTGGTAGGATTTTTTACTACATTTTCAACTTTATTTTTCAGTATTGTGTTATACAGCATTTGCATATCTTCATGACTCACGTTTGGCATTTCAGATGATACTAGGAAACTATCCCTTTCCTCTTTGTTTGCCATCCTGTGCTAGTAAAGACTTTGGAAAGAGGTATTGAAGATCTTCTTAATTTCTCTAGTCTGTAGTGACTTTGCACTTTTCATTCTTTATTGGACAAATTTGGGATTTATTGTTTGTTTGTTTTCTTTTAGATTAGGTTTACTATGGGTTTAGAAGTATTATTTATTCTTTCAAAGAACCAACTCTTTTATTTTTTATTCACTGTATTGTTTACTGCATCACTAATGCATTAATTTCTGCCATAAAATTTATAATTCCTTGCCTTCCTTGAACTTTGGACTTGACTTGCTCTTCTTATTCTAGGAGTTTGATGTACAGCACAATATCGTTTATTTGGTCTTGTTTAGTTTACCTAATGGGGGAATTTACTGCTGTCCATTGTCCTCTTAATACAGCTTTCAATGCATCCCACAAGTTTTGGCAGGTTGTATCTGTATTTTCATTTGATTTTAAATATTTTTTGATTTCTTCTTTATTTTCATTTGTGATCATTTGTTGTTTAGGAAGTTGTTATTTATTTATTTATTTATTTATTTATTTATTTATTTTTGTGGAAATGGGGAATGAACTCAGGCCATTGAGCTTGCCAGGGAAACACTTATTCCACTGAGCCACCTCTTGGCCAGGAAGTTGTTATTTAATTTCCATGTGTTTATGTTATTTTTGTGTCTTCTTTTCTCAATAATTTCCCAATTTATTGTACTGTGATCAGATAGAATGGATGAATAACTTCAATTCCTTTGCATTTACTTAAGAGTGCTCTGTGTGCTAGTATATGATGTATTTTGGAGAATGATCCACGTGCAGCTGACAAGAATGTGTTTTCTGTTCTTGGGTGAAACACAGTGTGAAAGTCTACCAAGTCAATTTCTTCTCAAGTTTCCTTTAGTCCTGTTATTTCTTTGCTGATATTTTGTGTAGTTGTCTATCTCTTTGTGGCTGTGGTATGTTAAACTCCCCCATTACTACTGTAGTATTGCTCATTTGACTTTTTGGGATTGTTAGAATTTGTCTTATGTAGGTAGATAGTGCTATATTGGGTACATATGTATTTACAATTGTTTTGCCTTCCTCTTGCAATTTTCAACTAACAAGTATGTAGTGACCTTTTTAATCTCTTTTAATGATTTTTGGTATGAAGTTCGTATAAGCAATGGAGATAGCTAAGCTTCTTTCTTATTTCCTCTGACATGAGTTAATTTTTATTCCATCCTTTGCCTTTTAGCCTGTGAATTTTCTTTTGAGTTAAATGTGTGTATTGTGTGCATCATGGTGTTCAATTTTGTTTCTGAATCCACCCTGCTAGTCTGTTTCTTTTGATTGGTAAATTGAGGCCATTTACATTGATGGTTATAACTGTTACTTACTGGTTTATCTTTGTTCTGTTATTTTCGTCCTACAGGTTCCATACATTTTCCCGCTTTAGTTGCTTGCTCTGTCTTATATTTCCTTTTTGTTGTTCCTTTTATTTTATTTGTTTATTTTTTTGTGGAATCAGGGATTGAACCCCGACCCTTGTGCTTGCCAGGCAGGAGCTTATTTTATTGAGACATCTCCCAAGCCCCTCCTTTCTGTTGTTCTTGAAGCTGTGATTACTTCAGTCTCTTTCTAGAATATCCATCAGTACTCTTTGTAGGATTGTCTTGGTGGTCATGAATTCCTTCAATTGTTCTTTCTCATGGAAGAATCTTATTTCACCATTGAATTTGAAAGACGGTTTTGCAGGGTACATCAATTAGAGTTGAAATTTATTTTCTTTCAGGACCTGAAATACTTCATTTCAAGTTTTTCTTGATTTAATATTTTGTGTTGAGAAATCTGCCTTAATTCTGATAAGCTTTCTGTCATAGGTAATCCGTTTTCTTTTTCTCTATCTCTAGCAGCTTTTAATATGCTATTATTTTTATGAATTTCTGAGACCCTGATTATTTTGTGTTTTGGTATAAATTTGTTATAATTATGGTGGGGAGGAGATCTATATGCCCTGCTTATGTGTATGTCAGGTTCTTATATTTGCAAAATTTTCTAGTGATTATGAAATTAGTCTTTTTATGCCATTTGTTCTGTCTCACACTGCTTCATTGATATCTATTATTCTGATATTATTTTTTTCTTTGTGTCATCTTGTAGATGCTGAATTGTTGTATTCTGGTTCCTTGTTAATTTTAAGAGAGCTTTACTTTCTTGACTGTTAGCTGTAGCACTTCCTTCAATTGCTGTAAGTCTATCTCACTATCATTCAAGCTGTTCTGCCAGCTTTCAGTGAAGTTCTTAATTTTCTGATATCTGTTTGAATCTGTCACATACATGCTCATTCTTTCTTGTATTATTCATTCAGTGTTTCTATCATTTTTCTATTCTCCTCTATTTTTATCAGTGTCTTCTTTAGCTGTACTGAGCAATTCTTTCATTATTATTGATGGATTTTTTTTAGCTTAGAGATTATTTCTAATCTTATTTTCTCGGTAGCTTGATAGACTTTTTCTTTACTTCAGTTGCGATAATTTCAGAGATTTCAGGGGTGTGACTTCCATGTTTTCATGTCTTTGTCTCCTGGATTTTTTTCTGGGTGGGCTGGAGGATTGAGATTGCCTTTTTTCTGCATATTGGTGCTTTTGAAGATCCCAGTAATGACCTAGACAGAGTTCCATGCTCTGCCAAGAGTCTGCCAATATTCTTAAATGGCTCAAGAAAAACTCTGTGCCATCTTGACCTGGATCTAAAGACTGTAGCTATTCCGTGTCCTGCAGGCCACTTAAAGTGCTCCTAAGTTCTTAGAATTTTGGACTGACACCTCCTGAACCTCCAACCCTTCACATTATGGGCTAAGATAGGTCAGAGCTCACCAGAGTTTTGCATGCTGTCCAGAGTCCACCAAAGATCTTAAATAGCCCTAGGAAAACCTTGTAAGTGAGATTTTTAAAACAAAATCATTGTACTCCAAAATGGAAAAAGGAGAAGATTCATATAGAATAGGAGGAGAATCAGAATAGCAAAAGCTGTCTTGTGTAACAAAGGCAAAGTAAGATCAATTATAGTCTTGAATATAAAAATAGAAATGAGAATAAGTGCAAAAAAGTGTAAGATATATGAAGAACCCCAAGAATCTCGACCTGTGTGATTTTTGTCAGAAATGCAAGAGATTGATGGAGGAGGACAGATAGCATTTTTAATGAATAGCGCTGGTAAACGTGGTTAATCATATGGAGAAGACCAAATCTAGGCCCATATATTGGTTTATGTTCTAAAGTAAAATCAAAATGGATCAAATAATTAATTTTGAACCGCTAAATAATCTACTAGATAACAAAATGGCTACAACTCTTAAAGTCATCAGAACATGCAAAGACTTTCTGTACAGAACCTTGGTCTCCCAGAAATAGTGCCAAGAATCAACAAATGGAATCATATCAAATTTAAAATATTTTGCATAGCAAAAGAAACACCCATCAAAGTGAAAAGAATTCATAAGGGATGGGAAAAATTTCACCAGCCTTTCTTCAGAGATGAGATCAATATCTAGAAAGTATAAGGGAATAAAAAATTAGACACAAAAAACAAAATATTGGGAGAACTGTGGTGGAACGGGCAGGTGGATAGAGAAAATAATGTTGAGCATCACTGACATTTAGTGAAATGCAAATTAATTAAAACAACATATTATCCCATCTTAAACAGAAAGAATATCCATCTCAGTAAAACCAATAAAAACAAATGCTGGTGATGCTTCATGGAAAAAGAAACTTTTCTACATTGTTACTGAGAATTTTTTAAAAAACACAACCACTTTTTAAATCTGTATGTACTTTCCTCAAAATCCTAAAATAGAAATTCTATTTCATCAAGGTATTCTCCTTCTAAATTATCTTCCTAAAGAGTTAAATAATTATCTTCCTAAAGAGTTAAAAAAATCACTTGATAGGTGTTTATAAAAGCACAATTCGTATTAGTTAAATTTTTGAATGTCCATGAACAGGCAAGTTGATAATAAATAAGTTATTTACACAAAATGAAGTATTAATCTGCTTTTTTTGTGGAACTAGGGTTTGGACTCAGGTCCTTGCATTTGCTTGGCAAGAGTTTACTCTACTGAGCTGTCTCCTTGGCCCCCAAATAATCTGCTATAAAGAAAGATAAAGTTGAATTATTTTTCAGAAAATGAATACATTATGATACTATAATGTTGCATAAGGCAATTCAGACACACAAGCTTAAATACCATATGTTTACTTTCTTATATGAGTAACTCAAATTATAATAAGAAAGAAAGTGTAAGTAGAAATATTGGTTTTTCTTAATTCTAAATCGGATGAAGAGATTGGTGGAATCAGAGGGAAGGGAGGGAAGTGGGATGAATAAAGGGATTAAATGTGTTTTGTAAATGTACCAACTTCACACATGAAATGTAAAATCATATATTGATAAACTTCTAACTAAAATACTTATGTCCATATTTGTGTCTACTTCTGAATTCTGAGGCACTGTGAGTGTATTAGTCAACTTTCCTACCACTAGGTCAAAAGAACCAAAACTTCCAACTTAAAGGAAATGAGGCTTATTTTGGCTCACAGTTTCAGTGACTTCAGCTCATGGCTGGTGGTGCTAAGGAAAGAGCATCATGGTGGAACAGTCTGGAAGAAGAATGCTGCTCAATCCATAGCAGTAAAAAAAGAGGTAAGGAGTCACAGACAAGAATATGCAGTTTGAGGTTATGTCACATTGACCCTCTATTATAATGAGACCTATCCTCCTAACCTGAGACCTAGAAGTGCTTTTTATATCTAAACAATTACAATGACCTAATTGAAGGTGAACTCTTTTGATGAATGACTTAGGCACATAGCTCTACTTGGTAAGTTTTAGTATATTTACCAGTTGTAATGGAAATAATCTAATAAAGCTCACAAAGTTATTAGAACTATCGAAAATTTATATAGTTTGAAATGTGTCTTGACATACAGAAAACATTACTATATAAAGAATAGTTTGACTTGTATTAGTAAACACTCACTTGTCTCATCTTTTATCACATGCATTAGTAATTCATATTCTATTCATACTGCCTTATCATACGTGCTGGTGATTTTTGACTTCTAAGGATGTATGATTCATTTTGTACTTTGAACTTTTAAATGTTTACAAGTTCATATATTTTATTATATGAATAATTAGTAAATATACTAACCTGAATGAAATAAAAGATTTTATGAAGATAAACACCGTCCTTGCTTCTACTCCTTGTTCTTCTCATATATAGTTGACACACTACCAATGATTTCCACCATTTGGAAATCCATTTTCATATTCTTTTTTTTTTTTTGTGGAACTGGGGATTGAACTCAGGCTCTTGTACTTGCCAGGGAATTACCTATTACACTGAGCCATCTCCCCAGCCCTGGAAATCCATTTTGAAATCAGCTAATAGTTTTTGGCAGAAACCACAACATTTCCACTTAAGTGGAGAAAATTCTCATTTAGAATACGATAAAAACTATTCACAAAGTAAAATTGTTTGACTTCAGTATAATTTGTTTTTCTTTCTTTCGATGTGAATCATAAAACATTTACTGAGGAAATCTGAATCACATACACACTGTGGGCTATACACTTCATTTTAGTACTGCAAATATGAAAAATAAATTCTTTTCCTAAAGTTCTTAATTGTTATTAGGGTAAATGTACACATATGCTGTCTCAGTTATTCTTCTCTTATTCTTGGGACAAATACCTGAGATTCAGAATGAAGAAAGGAAAGCTTTATTATTTAGCTCACAGTTACTGGAAGCTTAAATTCATATTCAACTGGCTCCAATGGCAGTGTGGCGTATGCCAGAGAGTATGCTTTCATTCTTGCAGCAAAACGCAGAGAGCAAAATGGAGAAGCAGCAGAAACAAAGGCAACAGAGAGCAAGTCTGTCTTTTTATGTTGAATTCAGGATATCCACTCCTGGCTGAATGTGGTACTCACACTCATAATCCCAATTTTGGATCAACCATAATCCCAATGGATCATGAGTTAATCACAAACTCTAGAAGTCTGTACCATGACTGCATGAGGCTTTGGGGGGACAACTAGATACAAATAATAACATATACCAACATAGGTATTTATACACATGATTACTTGTAATATTTTTGCATATTTAATGTATAGTGTTAATATTTCTTAGGAGTTTTTATGATACTCATTCTGTTCAAATATTATGTGAAATTATATTGGGTATCTGTACGGCACATAGACAAGTCTCTGCTTGTACATGCGCTAGTCATTCCAGTAACATTTATTCAGTCTTACATAAGTACTATGCATATCATAAGATAATAATGTAAAGATGAACAAGACTTTGTATCATTAAGGCCCTCATAAAACAGTTAATAAAAGGGATAGTTCAAAGACTATCATACAGGGATGATAGCCGGAAATTAATGCTCTGAAAACTTCCTGTAATCATGAGGGTTAAAATTTGTGACCCTGTGATGTTAAAATTTTAATTCACATATCTCTAAAATACAAAGGTGAAAGTTATAGGGTTTCTTTATTTGATAGCAAAATGGATCAAACTCTAGTGCATTTTCTCGGTTTCTTTTTTTAAAAAAATATGGCTTTTCCTATGGTAGGCTATTAAAATTCAACCGTCCTCTAGAAAGTTACTCTGTTTTACTACTACAACATTAATGACATTTATTTGGTAATAAAGTCAAAACAGCACAAAGCGACATAATGTGCTGAGAAGGGAGGGTGCATTAAAAGTAATTTTTGGAAGAATGTCCAAAATGTTACAGTTCTAACAAAACTATACTTATTTTAAACCAAATCATTTTAACTAACCAGGACTCTGTTTTCTGCATATTTTTTGACTGTATTTCCAGGTTGCTTTTAATAAAATCATTTAAATTTTTTCTTAGCCACAAAATGTCCTCTATGTTTCTTCAAATATTTATTTGCTCCTTTAATTTCTTCCTTTGAGAATTGTGCCTTCATCTCGAATGCCCATTTCTGGATTGAGTCTTTAAATTTTGGGGCCCTAGTGATTTTTAGTTCTTTATAAATTCTAGAGAGCAGACTTTTCTCTGAGTACTTATTTGTCATGATTTTTTTCCAAATTTGTGGGTTGCCTTTTCACTTTGTTGGTAATTTCTTTTGACATGAAAAATCTTCTCAGTAAGAGCAGGTCCTAGTTGTTAATTTTTTCAATTCTTTCCCATGCGATTTGATTGCTGTCCATGAACTCTTTGCCTACCCCTATGTCTTCAAGTTTTCCTCCAAATTTCTCTTCCAGGAGATTTAGTGTCTCTGCTTTAATGTTTAGATCTTTAATCCATTTTGACTTTAGTTTAGTGCATGGTGATAGACCTGGGTCAAGTTTGAGTTTTCAGCATGTAGACAGCCAGTTTTTCCAGCACAATTTGTTAAAGAGGCTATCTTTCTTCCAGTGAATATGTGTGGCCCCATTGTCAAAGATAAGGTGGCTGAGTATGTTCATAGGGGCTTCAGTGTCTTCTAATCTATTCCATTGATCCTCAGGTCTATTTTGTTGCCAGTACCATGATGATTTCATCACAGTAGCCTTGTAGTATAATTTCCAGTCAGGAATTGTAATGTCTCCTGCCTTGTCTTTATTGCCCAGAATTGCCAATCAAGGAGATTATGGGGCCAAAGAGGAAAGTGATCGAAGATGTAGAGTGTGCCTAAGGAGAATCACATGGAGAAAAAACCTTCTCTCAGGCTTTCACAGAGAGCACGTTGGGCAAGCAATGGCCGTGACTCATCCACATGGGTGACACTGACAAAGGTTCTATAATCTGAGGTACAGGATCTCAGGATAAATCCTGAGGGGATTTCACTGACCTTATCAGACCCAAAAGCTCCAACTCTTGTTGCATAGGTCCTGCTTTACCTTGGTCTTAACCATCCAGCAGAAAAGTACAAAAATGAAATATAAGAAGTAAAGCCATGCTGTTATGCTGAGCTTTAGGGGACTCAGGTCATCAATTTCTGAAATTGCCAGTCAAGAGGAAGACCCAATACTATTATGGGCTACTGGACTCCTTTAGAATATTTTGCTGAGTTTACACACCTATAATATTCAAATAACGGAACCTAACAAAAAAATAAAGGTATACAGATGAATGTCCATTTTGTATCTCTGTATTCAAAGTGGTTAGGTCAGATATATAGTTACATTCTCTTAATGTATAGAGTGATTTTTTCTAATGGTGTTTGTAAATAGGATATCATGTCTGCATCTTGTACAGCAATTAACCCCTAGGAAGAATGTATGCAATGTGTTGATTATTGAAACCGTCTTAACAATTTGATTTGAAACTGTCTCATTGCCATTTGTTTATCAATAAAATTTTGGGAAAAATGTCCTCTATAAATTTCATAACATTTTAGACAAAATGTTTTCTTGCAATTTGGAAATAAATCACACAAAAAGTAAACGTTAAAATTTCCTTGGAAAATATTTTGTTATTTTAAAAATAAGAAATTACAGGTGGAGAGAAAGCAAGGCAGTATAAGCAACTTCTTGAGAAGTACAAAGTCCTAAGCTCTATCTCGGTATAAAAAATACATTAATTTTGATTTTAATGTCCATAGTAGTTGAAGCAATTATGAATAAATATCCATAATGATTTCCAATTGAAGTTTATGGCATCAAAATTGCTTTACGTTCAAACATACGATGTGATTTTCTACTATTATTCTACCCAATTAAACCTTCATTGCCTTTACAAAACTGGCCATTTGCCTGTTTTTCCTAAGTTAATTTTCACACAACACAAGTAAAATGATAACATATTTTGCAACTTTTTCTAAAAAATTTAAGGAATATTATATTAAATGTTTTGCAATCTATTTTCCCTTACAAATTGCTTTTTTTAACTTAAAAATAATAATTAAGAAAACACGGGTACAATGGTACTTACCTTTGATAAATGTATATGATAACTAATACCTTGCTATTCTGAGAATATCAAAATATAAAGCTACTTTGCACATTTTTTCATAACAGTAATGACAAGAGAGCTATGGTCAATTATTTTTCTGTTTCTAATTCCATGTCATTGGACAGTGTTTAAAATATGTGCCTTTATTTTCTCATTTTAAACACAACATGCTTCTTGTATCAAAAGGAAGGCAGTACAAATTTTATTTATTTATTTATTTATTTATTTATTTATTGGCAGAACCGAGGATTGAACTCAGGCCCTTGTGCTTGCAAGGGAAGCGCTTATTCCACTGAGCCACCTTGTTTTTATTTTTAAAATGAAGTAATATAAATAAATATTTGAAAATAATGGTAAACATCATTGGATATTTAAGAGATACAAATTGAAACACTACTGAGAATCCATGCCACCCAAGAAAGAATGACTATCACCTGGACATCAACCAAAAACTAAAAAGAATGGTTTTCCACTATTGGTGGGGATGAAGAATGGTACAACCACTGTGAATATCAGTGTGGAAATTCTTCAAAAAAATTAGGATAAGTGATCCTGTTCAACCCAGCTAATCTCCTTAGTATTTTTCCAGAAGAATGAAAAACATAATAACAGTGATATATGTGCAAACATGTTTATAGTAGCACAATGTGCAAGAGCTAAATCTTAGAAACAGCACAAATGTCCATCAGAGGTGAAGTGGATAAAATAATATTGTGCTGGGATGGTAAGATAACTCAGAAGTCTAAAGTGCCTACTTAGGCAAGCTTAGGTATGCGATCTGAAGTTAGATCGTCAGCACAACATGCCACACCTGCCACTATCTCAGGGTGAGCTGAGTTGGCCACACACACACACACACACACACACAAGCTGTGTTATTTTTATACAATGGAATATGACTCAGGGATAAAGAAGTATAAACTTGTGACTTTTATAGGTAAATTGATACAATATGAAATCATAATAAGTTAATTAAATCAGATTTGCATCATATTTTCTCCCTAGTGTAAGAAGGTTAAATAGTAAATAAGATCTAAAGTTACTAATGGATACTGTAAAATGGGAAGAAACTGTTCAAATAGAAAGAGAAATGAATGTGACAATGTGTGCAGGACCACATGGACGCTTTCAGGAGGAGCAATTGTTTCCACTTTGGCTGAACTTTGGCTTATTTCCGTGTCTTAATGAGTGCAGAGCTAGCTAGGACTTTTCCTTATCCCTAAAACTGGCTAAAAGCAATGCAGATTGGTCCAGAAAAGGTGCTGATTCATAGCCTTTAAAGAAAAAATAACTGGGCACTATTATCCCTGCCACCCAAAGCTCCAAAATAAAACATGTGAGACAGAGTAAGGTGGGATGGAGAGCCAGCATTACGTTTTGGCTGGGATCCAGCCCCAAGATAAAAGGCTATGGATTTCCCAGGGCAAAAATATTATACACTGACCCCAGAGCATCACATACTACCTCTCTTGTGTTTTGAAGATTTTACTGTCTGCATATCTTTATCTCTGCATATAGCAGAGGATATTTCAGGAGTCCTATCTGGCCCAGAAAACAGCAATCACCTACATCCCAACACTCACACAGTGACTCATCCTCAAGCTACTGCTTTTTTCATGAATCAATAAAAACACAGGTTTGGGCCTGGACTGAGGCCATAGTTACAGCTAGCCCTCATTGTTACTGGAATTAGGACCCTTCAGCTACAGGAAATGAGAAAGAAGGAAGGGCAAATAATTCTATATAGTAGAATTATAATTATAAATAGGTAACATAGCACTAATTATATTAGTAACTTAATCATATGTTATATTACTAATCTTTATTAGTTCACTGAAAATAAAGATTTGGGACCAGGGAGATTGTTCAGTAGAATAAGCAACTGCCATGCAATTACAGGATCGTAAGTTCTATCCGTGGTACAGAGAGAGAGAGAGAGAGAGAGAGAGAGAGAGAGAGAGAGAGAGATTTTTTCTCTCAATTAGTTGGATTGATTTTTCATGTCTTCATCTTATAATCTTAGCACCTGCATTGAAGATAACAATATTTGGTGCATTATCCATTGTTTCTCTGCCACTATTTTCTTTTAAAAAATTATATCATTTTTTTCTCTTTAAAATAAAGAAATTTTAGGGCCAGGTAGATGGCTCAGTGGAGTAAGCACTTCCCTAGAAAGTGCAAGGCCCTGAGTTCAATCTCCGATTGTGCAAAAAAAAAAAAATTGTTGGCTTTAGAGAACAGTGGTAAATCTAAATATAGGACAATCAATGCAGTAATTATTCCATAAAACCTTCACTGTGCATTCATACATACACTTATATTACTAATGATTATATTTATATATATATATATATCCTCAATTTAATGTTATGTTAAATGATTTAATCACATTATATATTTCACATTTTTATACTTATTGTTTAACTATCATAATTTCAATGTATGTTAAACACTACATCATTGTTTTAAATTTGTTTTTCATAGAAGAGAGGGTTGTAGAGGAAATTGAGTTAAAAGTGAACTAAGAACTGTTAATAGAATACAAGGTGGCAAAATTTACTCTGCATATGTTTGATATTTTATGAAGAAAGGTTAATGCAACTTTTAGAATATTATACTCAATGTTACAATTCTGTAAATGTTAAAGTTTTACTGTACTCATGAACTGAACTGTATTTACAGCTGATGATTTTTAAATGCATTTATTAAATCACATGCAAAAAATAAAGTATTTTAATAAACACAAGAGAACTAATCTGATTCAAAGAGCTCATTAAACTTTAAAGTTTGGTATGATTACATAGAATAAGTTATACGAAATGGCTTCTGGTAATAAACATTTTAATTTCAATATCATTGGAGGAAAGTCATTTTCACTGTTCTTCAGATTGGATTTATATGAATAAAATTATGACCTTTATTGGACTAATTAAGAAAAATAATTAAAAAATCTTTCAAAATTCTAATTTTTGTGGATACTGCTATCATTTCTGGTACTATTCACTTCATTGTTTGCTTTAGATTCAATATTTTATATGTGTAAATACCTACTCAGTTCCAAAGTAAGCATTTGGTATAATTTAATAAATGAAAATAACCTCACCAACAAACATAGACTTTAAGACAAAAAAAAAGCAGATAGCTATAGTGGTCATTTGAAACACCTGAAAGAATAATAGTTGAATTGTCACTTCTGTAGCATAGCTTCTTGGACACTAGATATTAGGAAACTAAGAAGCAGAACATGTTTCATATTTTGAACATTACTTCTAATTTCAAACTTATAATGGAATGTCCAAATGGACATAGGGACATTCTTAAAGGAGGAATTAAAATATTACTAAAGTGAAAGTCTGTGGCTTTAAGGTTACTACAGGGCAAATCTGTTCTACAAACATTACCCACTAGGAGTATGTAAATATTTGATTATCTTTTTTAGACTGTTTTTAAAGAAACTTTTATTTCTTTGTTGAGGCATACTAGATATTCATAAAAGTTCACATGACATAATATTTTGATGTTGTTTGATCTGCTTTCCAACCAAAAAGAGTAGAAATAAGCAGATACATTTCATAACTATAGTTTATCAAAAATAAGACTATACTCTCTAATGAATTAAATTGTTTAATAGGTACCCCCATTATTTTCTTTTCTTCCTCCTTTCATGCATCTCACCAAACTTTCTTCCCGTATTCCCTCCATTTTTTTTGTGTGTATTTCAGAGCAGGGTGTACAGGGTATACAGGGTCTCATTATGTAGATCAGAATCGCAGTGATCCTTCTGTTTACAGCTCCCACGTGTTGGGATTACCAGCATGAGCCACCACGCAGAGACTCAATTGCCTTCTTAGCATACCCCGGGGGGCAGAGCTGACACTGCAGGTCTGGGGATTGAACTCTTGGCCCCTGTGCTGCCTACAGGTGTTTTAATCCCCTGAGCTATTTGACCAGCTTTGCCCTCCTCTTTTTCATTAACACATATGTCTGAAATCTCTCCATAAGAGTAACATAGAGAGAAAACATTCTCTCAGGCTTTCACAAAGAGAAAATTGTTCAAGCAATGGCCGTGACTCATTCACATGGCTGACACTGACAAAGGATCTACAAAGTACTGAGTTACAGGATAAATCCTTGGGGGGACTTGACTGGCCTGATCAGATACAGAACTTACATTTCTTCTTATGTAGGTCTTGCTTTATGTTGGTCTTAACCATCCAGAAGAAAAGTAGAAAAAAGAGGTATATAAAGTAAAGCCATATTAATATGCTGAGCTGTGAAAGGCTTAAGTCAACAACTTTTTCTGATAAGCCACTACTATTATGAACTTCTGGACTGTGTTGGATTATTTGGCTGAATTCACGCACCTATAGTATTTAAATGCCAATGGAATGCTCATCTCTGACAGGACTAAACAATAAAAGGGAATACAAATGAATGACCATTTTGTATGTGTATATACAGAATAGTTAAGATAGATATACAGCTACTTTCATTAATTCAATGACAAGAAAGATTTGTACTAATAGTGGTTGGACAGGATATCCTGTTGGCTTCTTATGCTATGGATAACCACTAAGGAGATAAGACTATACAATGTATTAATTATTGAGACTGTCCTTTTAATCAATTTTGAAACTGTCTGATTGCTATTTGTTTCTCAGTAAAATTAAAAAAAAAAAAGAAATCGTTCCATAGACCATGAACTTAATCCCCATTAGGGATTATGCAGGAAATAATGTGGACATATTTTATCATTTATGTATTTCATAGTCTGTTCTGAATGACAGACACAATAAGACAACAAAATATAAATAAGTAATACAGGAAATGTATCATGCTAGGACCATATTTTAGAAGGTGATCTGTCCCTTTTCTTTGTCATTTTTGTGGTTGAATGAGTACAAAGTGAAACATTTTACAGTCTTTTTTTTTTTCCGGAACCAGGGATTGAACTCAGGCCCTTGCACTTGCCAGGGAAGCGCTTATTCCACTGAGCCATCTCTCTGGCCCCATAAGGATTTTTTTTCTCCAAATGCCTTCAGGGCAGGTTTGGCTGGCTGGAGTGTTGTGGGGATCGAACTGCAGCAACCTGAGACTGACAGCTTTGTGGAAGCAGCCACTTAAAGGACTGAGCTAGGGCCAGGCCCCCCCTTTTATAGTCTTTTAATCTTATATTTTATAACATTTATAAGTATTTGTGTTCATAAGGTCCAATATACTTCTTAAAACTTAAAGCTAAAACTATGTGTTCAAATTCTTCTTTTATATCTATCACACGCATATTACAAAATAGTTCTACTACCTCATACATTGGCATCCACCACAGAAATGTTTCATTTTTCTCTGAATTCCCTAACAGCAGCACAAGGGTAAAACTTATTCTTTTTAATCAACTAGGCCACTAACACATAAGCAACAAAAATGTCTAGGTGGCTTTTGGTTGAATCTCAAGTAAACATCCCAAAGGGTGTATGGAAAATTGGTGAGCTAGTGCACTTTTGATTCTTCAAATTGCTTTTATTTTCTACTTGGCAAAGAATAAGAAAGTTAAGTTATCTGCAATAATTTCTTCTGTTATAGGATATGAAATTCCTCCTCTCTTTGCCCTTCCTTTCCTTTTTTTTGTGACCAACTTGTCTCTAGTGATCCCAATCCCTGTATATATTAGTGTGATCTCACAAGATAAAGACAGAAGAAAATTTTTTTGGTTAGTCTGGTTGCTAAAACAAAATGCTTAGAAAAGGAAACAAAATTTCATTAATTGCAATGATATTTTTTCAAGTCATAATAACTTCTATTGCTGTTTATTTGAACTGATAAAAGATCCCTGCTATCCTTTCAGGCTGCCATAGTTCATTTTGTGATCTCATACATTTCTTTTTGAATTTCACACTAACATTTCAACAAAAACAACTTAAAACAGTAGTTTTGATGCCAGATTTCCTCTGCAAATAATGATCATGTGACTGCTTTCTTATCTATATTATCGTTTTTCTTTCTCTTACCTGATTGCTCTTGCTAGTTGCAAGTTCAAAAACAAAAAGGAGTAGTTGTACCAGATAACACTGTGTTGTTCCTGATTTTAAAGAAAATGATTTCGGAATTTTACAACCTAATGTGACATCTGCCATAGGTTTGCCATAATTGGCTATTTATTCAGATTGAGATAGGATTTGAAGTTCCATTATAACAAAGATTTTTCTCACTCTATTGAGATTGTTTTATGATTTTATCCACTTCTGTTCATGTGATTTATTGCACTTATTGTTTCTTTTATGTGAAACAATCCTTGTATTTCTGGAATAAATTCTGCCTTTTAATGATGTATGGATTTTTTTTTTCCAGAACCGGGGATTGAACTCAGGCCCTTGCACTTGCTAGGCAAATGCTTATCCTACTAAGCTAGCTCCCGGGACCCAATGTATGGATTTTTAATGATTTGTTACACTCTGTTTGACAGTATTTTGTTGAGGATTCCTGCATATGTTCATTAAAGCTCTTAGCTTGTCAATTTTCTTCCTTCCTTCCTTCCTTCCTTCCTTCCTTCCTTCCTTCCGTCTTTCCTTCCTTCCTTCCTTCCTTCCTTCTTTCTTTTCTTTCAGTTGAGTAATTTTCAATTTTCTTTTAGAAAGGAAGGCATAGATTTCAGAAATAAGTTTAGTAGTACTCTTTCTCTTTCAATTTCACTAACGACATCAGTTAGTATATTTAGTTTTGAGCTATTCCAATTTCTTAGGATGTTTATTACTGCCATAATATCATTGCCTGATTTTGTATTACTCAGGATTTTTGCATAGTCCTGATTCAATTTTTCTAACTTATATTTTTCTTTTTTATTTTTAAATAACACAAAATGTTAACTTAAAAAACTAGCATTAGAATTGATACAAAATTTCACTAAAGAAAATAATGATTTAGCAATGTTTGCTGTATTGCATGATGCTATGTTCAAATCAGTTGTTTAAATTATCAGATATAAATGTGCAAGATTGGCTTAAAGGCAAAAAATAACAAAAATATATATGAAATTCAAAACAAAAAGTTAAAAAGAAAAAGAAAAAAAATTAAGTATTAACTGTTCCTTTCAAAAGACCAGCAGAAACTGGCAAAACAATTATCCAAACTATGCTGCATACATACCTAAATATATCATTTTCCCTTCTTTCTTTCTTTTTGGATTTTCTCATCCCAGGTTTTCCTTCCCATTGAAGTAATTCCTTCCTTTTGACAGTGTCTAATGTACCTTTCTCATTTTATTTAGTTTTTCAGGCTCTCACACAAATGAGACAGTGCACTTGCACCTGTGGATCTAATTTAATTCACTTACCAATATAGACTCTAATTGCATCTAGTTATTTACAAAGGCCTCAAATAGATGTTTGAAGCTGAACAATGGTCCATTGTGTAAAAATAACACATCTTCTTTATCCATTCTTCAATTGATAGGCATTTGGTTGCTACAAAGATTTAGCCAACATTGGACCCCTCCAGACCAGCCAAAGCCTAGGCCCTGTAAGTGTGTGCAAGAGTTTCTGCACTCCCCTGCACCCATGGGACCTCTCCGTATCAAGGCCAGTCTCCCATTTGAGTGACCTTTTCCTACCCTTTCGGGACCCTTCCACTCCTCCAGAGCCAGCTCAAGCCCACCTTGTGAGTGAGAACTTCTGTTGTGCTCTCATGACTCCTTCAGACCTGCCCAAGCCCAGGACTAGTGAGTATGTGGGAAAGGTTCTGTGCACTTCTGTGCTACCTGGACACCTCCAGACCAAGCCCAGGTCTGGCATATAGGCCTGGGGTGAAACCCTGAAGCTGAAGTCCCTGCAGAGAGACTAGCAGCCAGAACAATCCAGCTAATCCATGAGCAGAACATCTTGCCAGCGGAGCACGACAGGTTTAACCCCAAGGGCTGCAGCAGGAAGGAGCTGAGTACAGTAGAGAGACCCAAGGCAGGCACAACTGGATGAACTCAAACTTAGTAAATCTGCACCCGAATTTTAGTAAGTACAAAGTTTATAACTGCACCAAAGCTCTGCACTAAAGGTCAGAGGAAAGTGTTATACAAAATGACAAAGACAAGGAGCAAAATGCAATCTCAGGTCTGGAGCTCACTCAGATCAAGTGCAGAGGACACTAGCACAGCTGAAACATCTGAATTAATAGTGTCTGAATAAAGAAATAACAACACAAAGGTATAGAGGAAACCAAATCAGAATTAATCTCTGAAATATAAAAAGAAATCTTTGAATAATGTTTAAAGTAAGGAATCAAATGGAGAAAAATATAGAGGAAATCAGATCAGATATAATGTATGAAGTAAAAGAATTAAAAACTGGTTCTCAAGAATACACGTGAAAAATAAATAGTGATTAGAAAAGCAACGGATTCCTTGAATGAGCAATAAAGGAAAGAAATAGATAGCATGAAGCAGAGTCAAAAAATATAGAGGAAGTTAAACTTTCAATCATAAGCTTGGAAAACTGTCAGAGTGAAAGTGAAGAGAGTGCATCAGATCTTGAAGACATTGTCATAGCTAGTGAAAAGGTAAGAAAAGATCTAAAAAAAAAAACTAGGATGCAGGAAAAATAATTCATCACCTGCAAGACAATACAAAGATGAACAAATTAAGACTAATAGACATCAATGAGAGAGAAGGAGTTAATACACATGATATTAAAAGTATATGGGCAGAAGTAATAGCAGAACACTTCCCAAATATGAGGAAACAATCTGATCTTCAGGTAATCGAAGGATACAGAACTCCAGATAACTTCAACCCAAATAAAAACACACCAAGATATACAATAGTCAAGATCCCAGAAATCCAGCACAAGAGAAATATACTGAAAGCCACTAGAGAAAAGAAACAGATCATATTTAAAGGAAAACCCAACAGAATAATTGCAGACTTCTCTTCACAAACAAGAAGAACATGGAGCAGAGTACATCAAATCTTCTAGAAAAAAATAAATAAAAGAATTCCATCCCAGACTACTATATCATGCAAAAATCGCTTTCAAGTTTGAAGGAGAAGTGAAACACTTCCATGACAAAGAACACACCTAAAGAATTTCATGGTGACAAAGCCAAGCTTAACCAGACTACTAACAGATTTTCAAGAGAGGGATCAAAATGATCAGAACTCCACAAATGAGAACAAAAGGAACCCACTAACTAGGGAAAACAATTAAACACAGGTGAAAAAGGAGGAAACAGCAGCAAGTAAATAACATGTTGATAGTAAATCAATACATCTCAATTATAACCAACAATGTAAATGGACTCAATTCACCAGTTAAAAGAAATAGACTGGCACAATGGATTAGAAAACAAAATCCAACAATATACTGTATACAAGAACCACAATTAACTCATAAATAAATTCATAAGATTGAAAATCAAAGGTAGGAAAACAGTACTACACACACCAGCATCTCAGATAAAAGCATGGGTAGCAATCCTGTTCTCAGAAAGTCTCAACTTCAAACCAAGAATGAATGAATGAAATAAAGAAGTCCACTATATACTGATTAGGAGAAAAATTCAAGAAGTATTCATGAAGTATATGCACCAAACACAGCAGTACAAAACTATATACAACAAATCTTAATGGACATGAAAAATGTAATATCCAATACCACAATCTTAACAGCAGAACTTAACACCCCTTTTTCCCAAAAAGATATGTCAAGCAGACAAAAAAATTGCAAAGAAGTAGCAGAACTGAACCATAGCTTGGAGAAATGGACTTAGCGGACATATACAGAGAGTTCCACAGAACAAGAGCTGAATATATAGTTTTTTCAGATGTACATGGGTCATTTTCTAAAATAGATCACATACTGGTGCACAGGTCATGTTTGAGTATATGCAAGAAAACAGAAATTATCCCATGCATATTATCTAACCACAGTACAATGAATCTGGAAATAAATGAGACAAGAAAACAGAGAAACCCTAAATATATGGAAAATAAACAACATCCTACTCAGCCACCAACATCTCACAGATGAAATTAAACAAGAAATTGAACAATATCTAAACTTCACAGAAAATTCAACAACTTATCAAATTTATTTATGGAAGCGGTTCTCAGAGGGAAATTTATAGCTGTGGACTCACACCTTAGGAAACCAGAATTGGAACAAATAAAAATCCTAATGTTGTACAGCCAACATCTACAAAAGGAAGACAAAACCAAACAGAGCACAAACACAAAAGGAATCATAAAGATTAGAGTGGAAATTAATTCATTTGAGACAAAGAAAACAGATCAAAGAATTAATGAATCAAAAAGCTGGTTCTTGGAAACATTAAATAAAATTGATGAGCTACTAGCTAACCTCATCAAAAATAGGAAAGAAAAAGTTGAAATACAAGCAATAAGAAATCAAAAGGTTGTAACTACCACAGATCCAGTGGAAATTCAGAAGATTGCCACAAGCTAGTTTGAGAACCTTTGAAATCACAAAATAGAAAACACACAAGAAATGGACAGATTCCCACAAAGGTACAAATTACCAAAGCTGAATCAAGAAGAAATAAATCTCTCAATAACTCAATAACAGCCAGTGAATACAAAGTGTAATAAAAAACCTACTGAGAAAGAAATGTCCATGTCCTGATGGATTCACAGCTGAAATTTACAAGAAATTTATAGAAGATACAATACCTATGCTCTTCAAACTCTTCAAAGAAATTGAAAAGGAAGCAATCTTTCCAAAATAATTCTTAGAGGAAAGTATTATACTGATAGAAAAACCAGAGAAATACACAAGTATAAAAAAGACCTACAGGCCAATCTCTCTCATGAAAATTGATTAAAAAATCCTGAATAAAATCCTAACAAATAGAATGCAGAAAATCATCAAGAAGATTATACAACATGAGCAGGTAAAATTTCATCCCAGGGATGCAAAGATGGTTTAATATATGCAAATCTAGAAATGTAACACACTATATCAATAGAGCAAGATCTATACCAACATGATAATCTCAACTTGCAGAAAAGGCTTTTGAAAAAGTGCAACACTCATTCCTGTTAAAAGTCCCACAGAAAATTGGAATTGATAGCCTCTACTTCAATCTCATAGAAGCCATCTATGACAATCCAAAAGCTAAGATAATTCTAAATGGGGAAATGCTGAAGTCTTTTACTCTCAGATCTGGTACAAGACAAGGATGTCCTCCAATACCCCTCCTATTCATTGTAGTTCTGGAATCATTAGCTAGAGCCATTACATAAGAGAGAGAAATAAAAGGAATAAGAATAGGTAAAAAAGTTAATTATCATTATTTGCAGATGATATGATACTTTACTTGCAAGATCCAAAAAACTGCACAACGAAGCTACTAGAATTGATAAACAACTTAAGTAGCATGGCACAATACAAAGTCAATATCCAAAAGTCAGTAGCATTCTTCTACACAGATAACAAACACACTGAGAGGGAAATTAGAGAAACAATACCTTTCACCATAGCACCACAGGAGATGAAATACATTAGAATTAACCTAACTGAAGAAGTCAAAAATATTTTCAAGAAAAAGTACAGTACACTGAAAAGACACTGCACAGGACTTCAGAAAATGCAAAAATATTACCTACTCATGGATAGGAAGAACCAACATTTTGAATATGGACCTATTCCCAAAATGGCTGTGCACATTTAATGCAATCCTTATCAAACTACAGCTAAACACACTTTTCAGAAATAGAATAATCTTTTCTAAAATTTATTTCGAACCAGAAAAGACCTAGAATACCAAAGGTAATCCTAGGCAGCAAAGACAAGGCAGGAGCCATTACAACTCCTGACTTGAAATTATACTACGAAGCTACTGTGATAAAATCAGCATAGTACTGTCAACACAATAGATTAATTGAATACATAAGAATACACGAATGCACTCAGCCACCTGATCTTCAACAAAGGGGTGAAACATGCTTACTGGAAGAAAGATAGCCTCTTTATCAAATGGTGCTGGAGAAACTTCCTCTCTATATTCTGAAAGCTAAACAATGAGGCAGGTCTATTACCATTCACTAATCTAGAGTCAAAATGGATTAAAGATCTAAACATTAAATAGAAACAAAAAATCTCCTGGAAGACAAAGTAGGAGGAACTCTTGAAGACATAAAGGTATGCAAAGAGTTCATGAGCAAAAATAAAATCGCATGGGTAACAGTTGAAAGAATTAACAACTGGGACCTCCTCTTATTGAGAAGTTTTGCACATCAAAAGAAATTACCAACATAGTGAAAAGACAACTAAAAATTTGGAAAAAGCTTAACTAATATACACTAAGATAAAGGTCTGCTCTCTAGAATTTATAAAGAACTAAAAACCATTCGGACCCCAATATTTAAAGACCCAATGCAGAAATGGTCAATCCAAATGAGCACACACTTCTCAAAGGACTAAATTAACGAAGTGAGTAAATATATGAAAAAATGCTCCACATCAATAGCCATCTGTGAAATGCAAATTAAAAGAACATGGAGATAATATCTAACCTCAGAAAGAATGGCAATCATCAACAAATCAACAAACAACAAATATTGTAGAGGCTGTGGGGAAAAGGAAACTTTTTCCAGTGCTGGTGGCTGGTACAACCATTATGGAAATCAATGTGCAGTCTTGTTAAAAACTAGGACTGAAAATCCCATTCAAGCCAGGTATCCCTCTGCCTGGAATTTTCCTGAAGGAACTGAAAATGTCATATCCTAGTGATCTATGTTTACCTATGTTTGTAGCAGCACAATTTGTGATAGTCAATTCTTGGAAACAACCAAGATGCCAATCACCCGAGGAATGGATGAAGAAAATGTGGTATTTTCATACAATGGAGTATTATTCAGGTATAAAGAATGATAAAGTTGAAGTATTTATATTAATGGATGCCACTTGAAGATACACTCATAAGTGAAATAAACCAATCCCACATGTGTAAATATCATATAGTCACCATAGTGTAAATACTCAAAAGAAGAAATACAAGTAGAAAGTTATAACACAATTGAAAGGAAAACGTGAAATTGAGAATTAGACGATGAAGAGAGGGCAAGGAGAAAAGTTAGGAAACAGGACAGGGACAAAGCCATACATTTATATACACAAGATGTTTAAGGAAATAATGCTGATAAACATCAGCAGTTTTTTGAAATTAGCAGTTAATTGGTAGGATTCTCAATCTAACTAACTATAAATGTGAATTATGCAACTGCACTGACGATAGCAATGTGTAATAGTCAGGTCATGCTTGGAATACCTGTCATTCTGGTCTTCTAAATATGTATTGCTTGTCACAACACACCAATTATTGCCATACTGTCTCTCAAGTAAAAGCTTGTTAAAAACTGTAAGAAGTGAAAAATAGAGACAAGAAGAAAATAAAAATCACAGACTGTCCTGCTACAATGCTGTATATGGTTAGATTTCTAAATTTCTGTATAAAATATGTAATTTTTATGCATATTTTTAGAATATTTTTTAAGTTTTTCTTCACATTCTGTAGGGATTTAAGTTTAACATATCAATACTCGATGGAAAATACCTGTTCCATGTTATTCCTAAGATGTTTGATATTCAGACAGATAGTTAGGTTAAACCCAACTGCATATGTTGTAGGGTAATAAGCTTCTTTTCTGGAGATTATTTGTCACTCTCAGCCATGTGGATGAGGCATGGTCATTGCTTGAACAATTTGCTCTCTGTGAAAGCCTGAGAGAATGTGTTCTGTCTAGGTGACAACCTAAGAGAACAAACAACCTAAGTTTGCAGAACAAAAATTAGAGAAAAAGGAGGTATATACGGTCAGCCACCATTTTGGCCCTAGCCTTTCAAGTTCACCAAAGACTCAGGACATAGGAGAAACTATACTATAACATCATGTAACTCAGTTGTGTCCCAAATTTTCTGATCAAGGAGGTTATGAGGCCCCAGAGGAATGTGACTGATGACGTAGAGTGTGCCTAATGAAAGTCTCCTAGAGAGAAAACATTCTCTCAGGCTTTCACAGAAAGCAAATTGTTCAAGCAATGACCATGCCTCATCCACATGGCTGAGAGTGACAAATAATCTACAAAGTGAAGTACAGGGTTTCAGGATAAATCCTGAGGGTACTTAACTGTGCTTATGAGATACAACAGTTACGTTTCTTGTTATGTAGATCTTGCTTTACATTGGCCTAAACCATCCAGCAGGAAAGTATAAAAATGAGGTATAAGGTGTGAATCCATGTTGATATGCTGGGTTTCAAAGCGCTCAGGTGAACAACTTCTGACATTGCCAGTCCTGTGAGTGACCCACTAATATTATGAACTATAGGACTATATTGGAATATTTTTGTTGAATTCACACACCGACAGTATTTAAATGATGATGGATTACCCTTTTCTGACAAAATTAAACAAAATGGGGATACACATGACTGACCATTTTGTATCTGTAGATTCAAAATATTTAGGATAGGTACACAGTTACATTCTCTTAATTCAATGAATTATTAGATTTGTTCCAATAGTGTTTGTGGACGGGATGTCATGTCTGCATGTTTTACAATGAATAACCACTGAGACAACAATGTGCAATATATTTATTGTTGAAACTATTCTACTGATTGGTTTTGAAACTGTCTCATTCCTATTTGTTTCTCAATAAAATTATTTAAAAACTTATTTACCTGTGACGAATTGTGCTGCTATAATGATGAATGCAAATATGTTACTCTGGTGTGATGATTTATATTCTTTTGGATAAATACCTAAGAGAGCAATAGCTGGGTTGAATGAGATCTTCAAAATGAGGAATCACCATACTGATTTTCATAATGATTATACCAGGGTAGCATCCCACAAATAATTGAGAATTCCTTTTCCCCTGCAGCCTATGCATCATTTTTAATTGGTTGATTTCTTGGTGATTTTCATTCCTTCCAACATAAAATGGAATCTCAGCATTGTTTTAATTTGCATCTCTTGAATGACCTGTGATGTTGAACATTTTTTCATATATGCCCATTTTTGGATTGGGTTGGTCTTTAAATTTTGAAGACCTGATTTTTTAAAATTATATGTTCTATTTAGAATTCCTTTGTCTGAATTATATCCTGCTATGATTTTTCTGAATTTATGGATTCTCTTTTTATTTTATTGGTGATTTCTTTTGATGTGCAGAAACTTTTTGAAAAGATGAGATCCCAATTTTTTATTCTTGGGGATCTCCCATTAGCTCAGTTGTTTAAGTGCCTGCTTAAGCAAAGGCAGTCAGGTTCAGGATACTGTGGTTCAATCCCCAGATCCTCATGCCTTTCTAGCTTGCCCTGAAGGCATACTGAGACTACCATAAAAAATCCTTTCAATTTTTGATTCTTAAAAAAATTTCCTGTGCAGTTATTTGTGTTACTGAACTTTCTTAATACCCCTATGTCCTTAAGATTTATGCATACTTTCTCCTCCAGAAGATTTCGTGTTTCCATTTACTATTTAAATATTTGTTCCATTTTGACAGTAGTTTTCTGAATGGTGATAGGCATGGCTGTATTTTAAATGTTTGGCATGTGAAACTCAGTCTTTCCAAGTGCCATTTATTAAAGAATCTATCTTTCTTCCAGTGAACATGTTTGGCCACTTTGTCAAAGATAAGGTGTTTAGATATGTTTGGAGTTATGGCTGAACCTTTTAATTTTTCCATTGATCCTCAGATCTTTTTATTTTATTTATATATTGCAGTGCAATGCTGGTTTTATCACAGTAGCTCTGTAGTATAATTTCACGTTTGGGATTGTGATACTTCCTGCCGTTCCTTTGTTTCCCAGGATTTTTTTTTATTCTAAGTTGCTTCTGGTTCCAGGTGAATTTTAGGCATTTTTTTTCTATATTCTTGGGATTGTATCGAATTTGTTCAACAATTTTGGGTGTATGGCCATTTTCATGACTTTGGTTCTCCCTACGCATGAGCGAGGAATATTTTTCCATTTTCCCAAATCCTCTTCAACGTCTTTTCTCAGAGTACTACACCTTCTACATAATAAATATTTTGCTTCCTTTGAGAGAATAATTTCTAAGTATTTCATTTTTAAGAGTTGTTATTGTGAAAAATGTGGTTTCCATAATTTTTCTCTTGGTGCTTATGGAAATGCTATTGATTTTTTAGTGTTGATTTTGTATCCTGCTAATTACTGAATTTAGTTATTAAATATACAAGTCTCAGTGGAGATTTTGGGGTCTTCTATGTACAGTTTCATTCCATCTTCAAATAATAATTTTACTTTTTCTTTTCTAATCATCATTTCTTAATTAATTTCTCTTATCTCATTGCTCTAAGTAATGGTTCCAGAACCACATTGAATAGTAGTGGTGACAGTACACAGCTTTGTCTTGTTTCTGATTATAAGATGAAGTTTATCACATTGTCCATTTCATATGATGTTGGCTGTTGATTTGTCATTGGTGGCTTTTATCACGCTGAGATAAAGATCATCTATTTTTTTGTAGGGTTTTATAATAAATGAGTGTTGGACTTTGTCAAAAGTGTATTTCTTTATCTACTGAGACAATCATGTAATTTTTTTCTTTGGCTTTGTTGATGTGGTGTATTATATTCTTGGATTTGCATATTTTAAATACCCCTGAATTCCTGGGATGAATCTAACTTGGTCATGATGCATAATCTTCTTGATGGTTTGCTGTATTATGTTTGCTAGTATTTTTTTTTTTTTTTTGGTGGAACCAGGGATTGAACTAAGGCCCTTGCAGTTCCCAGGCAAGTGCTTATTCCACTGAGCCATCTCCCTAGCCCCCTGTTTGCTACTATGTTGTTGAGGATTTTTGCATCCATATTCATTACAGAGATTGGCTTGTAGTTCTCTTTCTTGGTTGGGTTTCTCTGGTTTTGGTATCCATGTAATACTTGCTCCTGGAATGAGTTCATGAGAATCTTTTCCCTTTCAATCTTATTGAAGAGTTTGACAAGAGTTCACATTTGGTCCTCTCCAAGTTTTTTTTAACATATAGTTGTGACTCCATCGGGACCTAGGATTTTATAGCAATTTTGAGAATATGGCCATTTTCCCAATGTTGGTTCTATCTAGTATCAAAGAATGGCATTCCATTTTCTGAAATCCTCTTAGATCTCTTTTCTCAGAGTACTATAATTGTGGCTATATTGATCTTTTACTTTGTGAGATTGTTGTAGCTTTTTCATTGCATTTTCAAGTTCATTAGCTGATATATTAAAAACTTTTATATCTTCTTAATTGAGTTTTATTAGTTCACGTGTATCTAAGGATCTGTCCATTTCTTCTGTGTTTCCTATCCTGTGAGAGTAAAAATTCTGAAAATAGGTATTGATGATCTTCTGAATTTCTGCCTGTCTGCAATGACTTTACGTTTTAATGCCACATTACATGAATTTTATTTTTTTCTTTTCTTTTTATGATAAAGCTGGCTAGTTTATCAATTTTTTTTATTATTTCAAAGAACCCGGTGTTCAACTCATTTATTATTTGTAGTATTTTCTTCCTCTTCATTGCATTAATTTCTGCTCTCATCTTTATAATTTCCTTCCTTCTTTGGGCTTGATTTTCTCTTCATTATTTAAAAGTTTGAGGTAAAATATAAGATGGTTTATTTAAGCTCATTCTGTTTCCCCAATATACAGATTTATTATTATTATTATTATTATTATTATTATTATTTGGTGGGACTGGGATTGAACTCAGGGCCCTGCGCTTGCCAAGCAAGCACTTATTCCACTGAGCCATCTCCCAGGCCCCAGTGATATGCAAATTTATCACTATAAATTTCCCTCAAGACAGCTTTAAGTGCAGTAGCCAAGGTTAGATCAGCGTGCTGTGGTGATCCCGCCGCCAGGACATTCTGAGACAGCTAATGAAACGGGGTGTGATGGCCCATGCCTGTAATCCCAGTGCTTGGGAGGCTGAAAACAGGAGAATCACTATGAGTTCAATCTATGTAATGAGACCCTGTAGACCCTGTACTAAATACATAAAAAAGACAACATTCGTTACATCCGACAAGTTCTGGTAAGTTGTATCTACATTTTTGTTTTACTGTAAAAGTTGCTTCACTTTGTCTCCATTTTCATACATAATCCTTTGATTGTTCAAGGTGTTATTATGTAGTTTCCACGTGTTTATGTTGTTTTTGCTATTTCTTTCATCAGTAATTCACTGTTTCATTGTACTTTGGTCAGATAATATGGAAGGGATAATTTCCATTCCTTTGCATTTACTTAAGCATGTTCTATGAGCTAGCACATGGCCTAATTTGGAGAACTTCCCATGTGCAACTTAAAAGAATGTTTATTCTGATGCTGTTGGATAGAACACTTTGTAAATGTCTACTTAGTCCATTTATTTACATGTGTGGCTTAGTTCTGTTATTTATTTGCTTATCTTTTGTATAGTTGATCTATCTTTTTGTGTCAATGGGGTGTTAAAGCCCTGTAGTACTATTATGTTGTCACTCATTTGATTTTTTCTACATCTATTAGAATTTGTATTATATATTTGGGTGTCAGATTCTTTTCCTGTGCTTGGGAAACTTTCTGATAGCAGTTTTGTAAACAATTTTTATGTCATACGTGTTGACTCCAGCTATTGCTTTGATATTTATCAGTCTTATATTACTTTGCTTTACAACATCTTGTACCCATTGTGTTGTTATTTGCCTGTTCTATGTTATTTTTAAGATATCTTTCCTTTCCTTTTGTGTTTACTGGCTACAACACTATTGTCAAGACCTGTTTTGTTCAAGCAGTTTTGCCAGCTTTCAGTGGAGTTCTTAATGTCCTGAATATCTGTGAGAATCTGTTTCATGCATTATAATTATTTCTTATATTTTTCATTCAATATTTCCCTCATTTTTCTATTTATATGTTTACCCATATCTTTCTTAGATGCATTGAGCAATACTTTCATGATTTTTGTCATTTCTTTTTTACCTGAGATATTATTTCTCATCTGATTTCCTCCATATCCTGATGGAGTTGTTTTTTTTACTTCAGTTGCTAACATCTCAGAAATATCAGGTGTGTGATTTCCAAGTTCCTGTACAACCTTGTCTGCTGGACTTGTTTTTGGTGGGCTAGAGATCTGAGATTGCCCTTTCTTTCTTCCTTTTCTCATTTTTTAAACCCACATATTTCTCCTTGGCTCTGTGGTGATAATAGATGGGTGAGAGCAGGTGAGCAAAGCCATCAGGAGTGTGGGAATTCAGGATATGTTCACCAAAGCTCCTTGTCTTTTGGGTTTAATGTAGCTCATTGGAGGTGTGGCGAGCCACAGCTCAAGAAAGATCCAATGATGAGTACGTGCTGAAGTCCTGTAATGCTCTCTAAATAATGGGTTGGTGTAGGGTAGGGCTCACCAAGGCTCTCTCAGGTCCCTATAGAAGTCTTCCAAGCACTAGTTCTCAGGTCCCTGCAGCAGTCTCCCTGTGGATTGATGGGTGGATGGGCTTAGTCAAGCTCTGGAAGGGTGAGTGGCATGATCAGGAAAGGTCCACTGGATCCTCCCAGCAGTCTTCCAGGTGAGGATAGGTGGCTCGATATGGTAAGAGCCTACTAGGTCTCCAGCAGCCTTCACTTTGAGAACAGGTAGACAGTACTGAGGAATTCAAGCAAGCTGAGGGATGTGGGTTAGCCTACCAGGTGTCCCCAGCAGTCTTTAGTCCTTCAGCAATTCTAAGGTGAAGTCATGTTTGAAAACCAGTTTCTGAAACTTCAAATTCCAGGAAACAAGTAGTGGTACTTGTTTGACTTTTACATGGATTATTGTTCCTTACACATTGAGGAGATCTTTGTATGCAACAGTGGCTCTAGGTGATGGGCATAAGACTGTGAGTAAGAATAAAAAAACCAAATTCATATGTTTTGAGGAATCTATTAATTTCCTCAAAATTATCAAAATTGCTAGAGTACAAGTTTTATAGTAACTGTTAACTTTCTAGATTTTGTGAATATCTGTTGTGATTTCACTATTTTCATTCATAATTGCATTGATTAGGAAATTTTTTTCTGCTAAATTTGGTTAAATATTTTTCTATTTCATTTATTTTTTTAAAAGAAGCAGTTACTAGACTCACTGATTTTTAATTAATTTTGCCAAAGTTTTGTTACTTTATTTATTTGTTCAGGAATCAGGAATTGAATACACCACCTCACCCTTGCCAGGCAGGTGTTGTGCTGCGGAGTTATGTCTCCAGGTAACCTCAGTTTTATTAATTTCTTCACTGAGATCCTAAATTTATTTATTTGTAGTACTTGTACCTTGTTAGTCTTATAATTTTGGACTTTGAAGTGCATCACTGGGCTATTCATTCAGACTGGCTTTATTATTTTGATGTAGGCATTGACAAAAAATTTTCTTCCCTCTAATGAATGCATTCAATGTGTCCACTATAGTATGGTATATTGTATTAAAGTTTTTAGATTCTATCAAGTACATAATTCCTATCTTAAACTGTTTTGTGGCTCAATTAGTAAAGTCTGTATCATATAAATTTTGTATGTGTTTAAAATTTATATTTTATTGCTATCAATTTGTAGTTTCATTGCACTATAATTTGATGTTATATATGGGACAAATTGGGGTAATTTTTTATTTGTTTTATGGTCTATTATGTGGTCTGTTTTGGAAAAAAGTCTCATGTGTTACTGAGAAGAATTTATTCTGCCATTATAAGGTACAAGAGTTTATAGACATATGTTAAGACAATTTGTTCAGTAGAATGCTTCTATTCAGATATTTGACTGTATTTTTAAAATTTTTGTTCAGTTTTCATCCAGATGGCTGACACTGACAGAAGATCCACAAGGTGCTCTACATGGTTACAGGGTAAGTCTTGAAGGGATTTGATGGACCTTATCGGAGAGCAAAAGTTACATTTTAAGTTATGTAGGTCTTACTTTAACTTGGTCTTAACAATCCAGCAGAAAAGTATAACCACAAGTTATAAAAAGTAAAGATATATTAATATGCTTAAGTCATCAAATTCTGACAATTACTAGTTGTGTTGCTAACCCACTATTATTATGGACTATTGGACTATATTGTGTTATTTTGCTGAATTCAAGTACCTACAATCTGTAGACTGATTGCAAGTATGATAAGGTCCTTTAAAGACTTCTCCAAATACAGCTTCTCTTACTGCAGTGGAACACCGATCTCTGAAAAAACAAA
>NW_004524774.1:4740984-4745674 GCF_000260255.1 Octodon degus | reverse complement strand
CTTTCTGTTTTTGAAACTGTTTCATTGCTGTTTTATTTTTTTCTCATTAAAATAAATAAAATTTAAATAAATAATTTTTTTGGCCAGTTGATGGATCTGTGATATGAGACACTGAAGTCTTCCACTATGGGCTCGAAGCAGCTCATTTGAACTTTAATGTCTACTATAGGAAATTCTGAGAATTCATCAAATTGGTATCTCTCCACTTTCAATTGTTGCCTTAGCCTAAAACATTAACTTTCTTTGGCTGTTCTGATCAGTTCTTTCTGGAAGCTCACATTGTCTGAAAATATAATAGATAGTCCTGCTTGCATTTTGTCCCGTGCTATATAATATCTTTTTTCTATATTTTTATTTTTTCTTCATGACTTTCATTTTTTCAATATATCTCTTGTTTGTAGCTTACTATTAAGTTTTATTTTAATTGAATCTGTTTATCTTTGAAATGGAAAGTTAAAGCCTTTTACATTGTGCGTTAACACCAAATGGTATTGCCTTATGTTTTTGCATTTTTTTCTGTTGCTAATAGTCTTCTCGTTACCTTTTGCTTAACTGCTTACTCTGCTTCATATAATTATTCTACCATACATTTTGCATTGTTACCTTATTATGTTTCTCTAGGACATCCTTTAGAATATTTTGTACTGCTAGTCTCATGGAGATGGACTTCTTAAAGTACAGTTTTATGTGGAAGGTTCTTGTTTCTCCATCATTTTTATTTGAAAATTTCAAGTTTATTATATTATATTGAATTTTTTTTCTTTTAAATCATTAAACATGTCACTTCAAGTTCTAGCTTTCAAATTTCTTGTTGAGAAATGTATTACAATTTTAATTGATTTTTTTCATAAATAATTTATTCATTTTCTCTAACAATTTCAATTTTACATTTCTGTATTGCACTTCTGAAATTTTTACACGATTTCATTGTGTAGAAATTATTTTCTAGTCATTGCTATTTAAGGCTTTATGTTCCATGCTTGCCTGTATGTTGTATATTTCCTCATGCAAGTAATATTTTACTATGATGGGTATAAACTAATTTTTGATATACATAAGTGTTATCTGATTTTTTTTCTAATTGCAAATAATCCTAGCTGAGTATTCTTTGAGTCATCAAGTAGCTACTAGATTCTTTTCTCTTGTGCTCTTGCTCTCTTGTTATTCTGGGGTATCTCTGAGTATATATTCATATGCATCAGCCAGCCGTCTTTTCTATATCAGTTATTCTCTACTCATATTGGTCACTTTTCCTAGCCATACATTCCATTAGAAAATTTTATCTCTTATATTTCTGTTTGGAACTTCATCATGGTGTATGATATTTGGCTAAGTTGCTACTTTGTATTTGGAGTACTTTTGTTTAGCTATGACAGTTTTATTAGTATCTCCTTTGAGTCAATTGCCATATTGCGTATCAAATCTATTATCTTTTCAGTTGCATTATCTTTGTGCTCCATGAATTACTTTGTTTCTTACCTTACCTATTCACATAATTCAATCAATTCTTTTCTTCCACATAGGGACTCTGTGGATCTGCTTCAGGGAATTGACAGTTTTTATATATATTTTTTGTGTGTATTTGCTGAAGGTTGTGGATGAGTTGGAGTGGAAAG
Organism: Octodon degus; assembly: GCF_000260255.1. Taxonomy (NCBI): domain Eukaryota; kingdom Metazoa; phylum Chordata; class Mammalia; order Rodentia; family Octodontidae; genus Octodon; species Octodon degus. Next base: position 4,744,058 of record NW_004524774.1, on the reverse strand, counting down.
TCTTCGCTGTCAGAATAATTGCTTTTTGTTGTTGTCGCTCATGTCCGCTTGCAAGGGATGTGATCTAGGGTAATTTTATTTAATTTTGTTTTACTCGTTTTAATTTGGTAATTCACTTTTTGATTTACTCAGATTAATGGAATCAGTCTTTTCACTGTTTTGTTAAGAGAGAATCTCTTTTAGTTAATCAATGCCAGCAAATCTAATCATATATTAATCGTGTTCCTTAAAATTTGCTTTAACAATTTGCCAATCCACTTACGAACTGTACTTTTTTTTTTTTTTTCAGAATGGGGTTTTGAAATCAGGCCCTTGCACTTTCCAGGGAAGGGCTTATTCCACTGAGTCATCTCCCCGGCTCCACAACTGTACTTTATAGCTACTAACAGTTAAACTGGGATGTGAAGTAAAGGGTACACAATAAAAAAATTACGGATAAATCAGTAAAAATAAGGGACAATAAGTATTACTTGGTGAAAATAAGATCACATTTTATTGTAAGAATTGAATCATCATAAAGGACTAAAGTTGAGATTAATTTGGCAAAATGTTTGTAAGAGAAATACGTCAGACATAGAGAGAGGAAAATATAATTAAATTTTGGAGAATTTATTAACTTGAGGTAATTATTTTATCATTGATCCTCTATCAAAAACTTTGATTATGGTCATGCTGTCAAACCGATAAAAGTTACTGTTTGAATTAAATCTGTGATTAATTTTATTCAATATTTACAGATGGAAACAAATATATTTGACAAATGAAAAGAGTAAAGAAAGGGAGAAAAAATAAAGTATGCAAAGAAGAATAAATAATGGAGGAAAGAACAGATAAGAGAAAAAATAAAAAGACTAGGACAAGCAAAGAAAATAATGAAAAACCCTCAAAAAACTGTCACAGTATAAAATCAAAGCCCAAAATCCACTGTCAAAGCAGGAATTACAAAATCAGAATCCTTCCAGTCCTATTTATATTGTTCTTTTTAAATAATTTTATTGAGAAGCAAATGCAAACGAGACAAATTCTAAACCCACTGGTAGCACAGTGTTAATAATAATGCATCGCATATTGTTGAATTTTTAGTGGTTATACATAGTACAAGATGCAGACATGATACCTTGTCCACAAGCACTATTAGAATAAATCTTTCCATTCATTAAATTAAGAGAAAGTAGCTGTATATCTATCTTAACTATTTTGAATATACAGATACAAAATTGTCATTCATTTATATACCCTCTTTTGTTTAGTTTTGTCAGAGAAGGGTATTTCATTGTCATTTAAATATTGTAGGTGCATGAATTCAGCAAAATATTCCAATATAGTATAGTTGTCCATAATAGGGGTAGGTTTTTTTGTAGGACTGGGAATGTAAGAAGTTGTGGACTTGAGCCATTACAGCTCAGTATGTTAATATGGCTTTAATTTTTATACTTCGCTTTTATACTTTCCTGCTGGATGATTAAGGCCAAAAAAATCAAGACCTATATAACAAGAAATGTAACTTTTGTATCTGACAAGGTCAGTCAAATACCCTCAGTATTTATGCTGAAACCCTGTACAATAGTCTGTAGATCCTTTGTCAGTGTCAGCCTTGTGGATGATTCACGGCCATTGCTTGACCAATTTGTTCTCTGTTAAAGATTGAAAGAATGTTTTCTCTTCATGTCACTCTCCTTAGGCACACTCTACATCATCAATCACTTACCTCTGTGGCCTCATAATCTCTTTGATCAGACAATGTGGGACACAACTGAGTTACATGGTTTTATGTTACAGTACAGGTTCTCATGTGTCCTTAGTCTTCTCTGAAATTGAAAGGCCAAGGCCAAAATGTTGGCTGTCCTTGCAGCCCTTCTTTTTCTCTAATTTTTGGTCTGCAAACTTAGATTATTAACCAGCCAGAGGAGACGCTTATTATTATCCTACAACACAGGCAGTTGAGCTTAACCTCACTATCCATCTGAATATCAAACGTCTTAGACAGAACATGGAACAGGTTTTTTTTTCCATCAAGTATTGACATTTTAAACTTTAAGTCCCTACAGAATATGAAGAAAAAAATTAAAAAATTAAAAATGTGCATAAAGAATTACTTATTTTTACACAGAAATTTAGAAATCTAGCCATATACAGCACTGTAGCAGGACAGTTTTGTTACTTTTTTTCTTGTCTATTGTTTTCATTGTTTACCCTTTTTTAAAACAAATATTTACTTGAGAGACATTATGGCAGTAATTGAGATGACCTGACAAACAGTACATATTTTGAAGTTCAAAATGACAGGCATTCCAACCATGACCCTACTATTGCACATTGCTTACTTCAGTACAGTACCTTAGTTCACAGATATCAGCATATATAGTTAATGAGGGTGAAAATCCTACCAATTAACTGCTAGCTTCGAAATCTTGCTGGAGATTCTCAGGATCATTTCCTTAACCATCTTGTGCATATGAATGAATGGATTTGCCCCTGTCATGTTTCCTAGTTTTTCTCCATTCCCTCTGTTCATTGTCCAATCCTGAAGTTCTCAGTTTCCTTCTAATTTTGTTAAACCTTCTTATTTGTATTTCTTCTCTTGAGTTTTACACTAGGGAGACTATATGATATTACACATGTGGGGCTCATTTTTTTCACTGATAAGTATATCTGCAAGTGGCTTCCACTTAAAAATACAGACTTTGAGTTTATAATTCTTTATAGTTGTGTATTACTCTATTTTGTGAAAATACTGCCTCTTTTTCATCCATTTCTTAGGTTATAGGCATCTTGCTTGTTTCTAAGAACTGGCTATTACAAATTGTGCTGCTATAAAGATAGGTGCACATATATCACTATGGTATGATGTTTTCCATTCCTCTGGGAAAATTCCCAGTAGGGGAATAGCTGCTTTATATGGGATTTCGATTACTACTTTTTAAGGGAGTCTCAAAACTGATTTCCATAATGGTTGCACCAGTCTACATTCCCACCAGCAGTGCAGAAGGGTTCCTTTTTCCCCACAGCCTCTCCAACATTTGTTGTTGGTTGATTTCTTTATGACAGCCATTCTTTCTGGGGTGAGATGATAT